>NW_025397941.1:0-3211 GCF_016433145.1 Gracilinanus agilis | reverse complement strand
CGCCGCCGCCGGCCGCTACCGCCCCCCGCGGGTCGGGCCGCGGAGCGCAGGGAGCCGCCGCCGTCGCCGTCGTCGTCGTCACCGGGGCCCTCCTGCTTCCCCTCCTCACTGTCCCCCGGGATCTAGCAAAGCCTGGGGCGGTCCTCCAGTGCCTGGGCATCCTGCTCCCGGGCCTGCCAGCACAGCGCCGGCCTCCGGCCTAAGTGAGTCTCCATGTCCTTCCTCGAGGGTTGCTTTTGCATCTCCTCTCCTGCACCCCCACACCAGTTTTGCCTTGCTTTTTGGACTGAAGCATAGGCTTTAAAACCCGGGAGGCGAAACGCCTGCTGAGCCTGAAATTGAGCTCTCTTAATACTAGAGGAACTGTAGATGGGCTCGAGCGCCAGGATGAGCAGCCAGACTTCTTAAGAGTTCGTGGAGGTTCTGGTTTCACCCTAACCCGATTCCATTGCAAAGAGGGAATAAGCATTTATTATGCTCCTACTATATACCTTTTCTTGTGTCATGCACACAATCTGGTAAAAACCTGAAAGATCCTTTTATCAAAACAATAATAGCTAACATTTATATGGGCAGCTAGGTGGCGCAGTGAATAAAGCACAGGAAGACCTGAGTTCAAATCCCACTTCAGACACTTTCTAGTTGTAGTACCTTGGGACTCACATTCCTCATCTGGAAAATGAGCTGGAAAGGAAATGGCAAACCACCCCATTATCTTTGTCAAGAAAAACCCAAAATGGGATCGCAGAGAGTCTGATGGGACTGAACAACAACAAAAAAGTTATATAGTACTTACTATGCACCAAACACTGTGCAAGGCAGTTTACAAATATCTCATTTAATCCTCACAACAGTCCTGCAAGGTAGGTCCTGTTATTCCCCTTTTACAGTTGAGGAAACTGAGATGGATTTAAAGTGACTTACCCAGATTCAGGAAGTTAGGAGAATTCAAATCAGCCAGAGGCCTAATTTGAATTCTGGGTCTGGCAACTCTATCCACTGGGAAAGCCAGTGCCCACTCAACTTTCTGGAAAGAATTGTATTAGGTCAAGTAAAATCAATTCAAAGATCTCTGCATTTTTTTTAAGTGGCCTTTTATTTAACAAGGATTTAAGAACCTACTATGTGCCAGGCTCTGTGCTTAGCCCTGGAGAGCAACAGAGGCAAAAACAGCCCCTGTTGTCAATACAGATATTTTATAATAATATCAAATCAGGTGAAAAAATTTTTAAAAAATTAAAGAAACCTTTATATCTTTATGCTTTGAGTTCTCTCTTTTACAAGGAAGCTTGCAGTTTCAATAGACAAGGACAGAAAGCTGGACTGGGAGCCAGAAAGACCTGAATTCAACTACTCCTAACACATGCTGGCCAAGTAATCCTGGGATATGGATAGTAGAGGATCATCCATATTTATGTTGACAAAATTAAGCTCAGTCATTGTATCTGCAATGCCTTTCAACTGCTGTAGCCATTGCCCCAGCAAATGTATCAGATGGAAGATGGCTTGCTTTTAAAATGAACACAACTTCATATGTACCTCTTCCAATTTACCACAACCACTTCCTTGACTGTGTGACAACAAAATAACTGCTAGTTCCTGTTTGCTGATGCAGGATGATCTAGGCCCTTATTTGCATAATGCTCTAGGCCACCCTTCAAACATCTATGCAGGAGAAAAGTTCTGACCCACTTTGGTAGATTGGTTTGCTCTGGAATCAGAGACACAGCTAAAGAGCTAGAAGAAATCTTGGAGTCCAGTGAGTCCAGACCCCATGTTAAACAGGTAAAGAAACAGGACAGCAGTTCAGTAACTTGCCCAGGTTTACATGGCTGGTAGGATTTGAGCCCTAGTTGATCTGGTGCACTTTGTACTATGCCATTCTGCCTCTAGGAGTTCTTTAGATAGGCTTCAACCCCTTAGTTCCATCTTTTGTTTTCCCTAGTTCCCTTAAAGTCTGCTTATATCCCACCTTCTACAGGAGACCCTACCAGGTCACTAGCTGCTAAAGCCTTCTGCTTCCAGATCACTGTCATCTACTCTGTAAGTAGCTTCTGTGAATCTTCATATTTATATCTTATCTTTCCAATTTGAGTGTATGCATCTTGAGGGCAATGACTTTTTTTTTTTGCCTTTGTTTTTTGTTCCCAGCATTAAGTGTTTAATTGACTCATTGACTAACTACCAGCAAACTCATAGTTCTAATCACTGACCTTATCACCAATTCTTAAATCCCTACTATATCCTGGGCACTATACTCAGAGTTTGGGATATAAAGGTAAGACTAGAAGTCCGTCCTCAGTTAAAATTTTGTTGATCTGCTGTATTAGTCAACAGAAGAAACTCCAGAGACTCAAAACTTCACCTACCCTTTTTTCTTCTCACCTGAAACTCTCCATTTCCCTAAAAGGCAGCCCCAGTGATACCGTTTGAATTATCCATATTCGATTAAGAAACTCAAATCATAAGTCTCAGAAGGAAAAATGAGAAACTATGGATGTCCATACAGAAAGTCAAATGATATAAACAATTCTCCAAAATATTAAGATCCTGTACATTATCATTTATCAATTTATGTTGAAATGTTATACCAAATATTTCATATTAACCATATGAAAGGATGTTACAGCTCACTAAAAATAAGAGGAAATGTGTATCATACCAACTGTAAAGTTTCGTTTCATACCCTGCAGCAAGTTGGCAAAGATGGCAAAATATGGGAACTGGTCATTGTTGGAGGGATTATAAAGAGACATTTTTGGAATTGTGAATTGATTCAACTATTATAGAAACTCCCAAAGTTGGGAATTATGCTAAGAGAGTAACTAAAAACTCCATCGCCTTTACTCCGATTCCCAGGCCTGGCACATATTTAAGAAGTCATTGACAAAAAGGAAAGCTGTACTGACAGATATTCCTAGCAGCACTCTGGTAGCAAAGAACTGGAAACAATGTAGATCTCTCCAGGGAAGCCTGGGCCCTGGATGTGCCTGTCGGGTACTGCTAAGCTGGAGGAGACAGAGAAGCCTAGAAAGACTTACATGAGCTGGTGCAGAGTGAAGGAAGAGCCGGACAGCAATATACACAGTGACTAGCACAATGGCAAGAGAAAGTGACACAAGACAGTTGAAACAATGTTGCAGAATGAAAAGGAGCAAAGCTGACATCAAAGAGATACAGAGAGAAGTTTTTTCTCCTGACCCCCCCCCCC
>NW_025397940.1:0-2551 GCF_016433145.1 Gracilinanus agilis | reverse complement strand
TTATTATATATTATCATAATATATTATATACTTACATATTATAATGCTGATCTATTATTATGAAATTTTATGATCCTCTATTTTGTTCATCATCTGAAAATTATAAAAAAAGTAGGAACATCCTTGCTCCAAGTAGGTAGCTTTAAAAGGAAACAAGTAGAAAAGATTCCACTTATTTCAAATCAATCTACATGCATTTAGCACAGAATTCAGGCGCTGGACACTGGGGGAGGCTCAAAGTCTAGAAAAGACATGGGCCGCCCTCTAGGAGATACATGGGAATTGGCCAGAAAGCAGATTGTCTTCATGGGGCTACCCCAGACTTGTTGAATCTCCTCTTAGAGCCCTCCTGCCCCCAGGCCTGATTGTAATGGCGGGCACGGCCACTGGGGGGACGCGGGGAGTCTAGGAGCGAACACCTAGCGAGAAATGTGCCGGCTCCCCCCTCGCAGCGCGCATGTTAATGGGCTCCCGAGTTCCCAGAGCGCTGGCTTTCCACATTTATGCGGCTCTGTTTTACGCCCCACTAAGCAAACACACTTCTCCGGATGGGCCGGGTCGCCCCGATGCAGATGGCGGCCCCCAAAGCAGAATGGGGCCATTTTTAAATCCCTGGAGCTCCCCCCAGGCTCCAGCTTCTTTCCCATTGGGGCCAGTCAGCGCAGACACTTCCAGGCTGACCTCTCTTAGGGGGTGGGAGTCAGTAGAGGAGGGGGAGGGGCACTCGCCGCCCCAGCCTGCCTTTTCCCAGAGGACCAGACAACATTAGGTGAAAAGAGTGTCCCCCCTCTCCCCCGCTGCCGCCCCCACAAAGCTCACCTGCTCGCTGGTCGCAGCCAGAACCCCACTCTCGGCACCGCTTGCGGCTGGGCCCTAACATATATTAAAATAAATTCTAGGGTTTTCCCAGGCCTATCATTTCTCACCCTTTGCAAGCACCAAGAGATATAAATTGAAAAGGGTACATTAGAGAAAGTAAATATTTATGAGCACGACGGGATGATGCTCTTCCAGGCTGATTCACCCAGCTGTCGAGCCTCGCGCTGCTTGGCAAGGATTGCTCTAAGTCCATCCATTCATTCCGAGGTCTTTATTCAGCGCCTGAGACACGGGATGGGGGGGGTGGGGGGGTGGACGACCCGGCCTTGGGCTCATGTGGGAAAATGCCTGGAATTCCCCGTGGACGCTGCTTCTTAGAGCAATGGAGTGAGCTTGGGCAGGTTAGGCAGCCACGTGGTGCCCGGAGAGAGCAGAGGGCCAAGTGGCAAGAAGGCCTGAGTTAGAATGTAGCCTCTGTCTGTGGGACAGGGAGGTTGTCAGATAGAAGCTATTATGACCACTTGTTGGGTTGGGGATGATATAAATGGGAATCTTGGACTTTCTGTCCCTCTGACCTGGGAAAGGCATGTCACCTGTAAAAATTAAAATGAATATAAAATAACTTTAGAAATATTGTGTTTTTGTAAGGTTTATTAGTAATCACTAGAAGTAAAGGAATAAAAAGTTAACAGAATAAAACCACGTGCCATGGCTAATCTACATGTTCAAACAGTCTGTGTTCCCCACTCCAAGTCGCCATAGGAAGGAAAGACCGTAGTCACTGCCAGACCCCTCAATTTTATCTCCCTGTCTACGTCTGCAGGTAAGGACAGGAAGCCAGTGGGCACTTGGGAAATGTAATTCAAAGGCCCAAAATTTCCTATAACACACACCTCTGTTTGACTCAGTTTCCCCAGCTGCAAAATGAGAGTAATAATGGCACCTACCTCCCAGGATTGTTGTAAGAATCAAATGATATAATATTTCAAAAGCACTTAGCACAATGCCTGGCACAGAGTGAGCAATATATAAATATTAGCTCTCATCATTTATTATTATTATTGTTGTTGTTATTATTATTATTCATTTCTCCAAGCCTCAGTTTCCTCATCTATAAAATAAGAATATAATCTTTTCACTACTCACCTCATAAGATTTCACTACTCACCTCATAAATACTCTACCTGTAGAGGGAGCTTCATCCCCTCCCCCTCCTGGATTGCCAAGCCAGTTCATCCCATTTTTTGCATGCCAGCTCTGCGTCCATGAACATAAATAAAAGGGGGAGGGGGAACCCCACCTGTCTCTACTTCCCTAAATGCAGCAGGAGAGGCAAACTGAGAATCCTGCAGGATGAGCTACACATGGTCATACTTAGAGGAGGAAAGAGATTTTAAATCTATGCTTATTTGCTTTTCTCTATTTCAAGTGATTAGTAATAATAACTTATGTAATAAACTTTATGGAAAATAAGAACTTAGAGATATTAATTTTAATCTAACAGATTGTTACATAGGGTTTTTGGTAAGGGCTAGGCAATGGGGATTAAGTGACTTGCCCAGAGTCACACAGCTAAGAAGTGTCTGAGGGCAGACTTGAACAAAGGACCTCCCATCTCTAGGCCTGGCTTTCAATCCACAGAGCCATCTAGCTGCCTTCATGTTCATGTAACATAATATAATTATAATATAAATAATAAATATATATATAAAGAACAATATATAATATAAAT
>NW_025397939.1:0-2012 GCF_016433145.1 Gracilinanus agilis | reverse complement strand
CGGTGGCTCCTCTCCCTTTGTGTAAAGGCTTTCGCTCTCCAAGGCCTCACTGCTACAGCTGTAAGCTTAATGGCACACTCTGGTCCCAGTGGATCACAAACTATAGTCTTGACCTGAGTGCCTACCTTTAGCAAGTTTGATGTGGGGCCGCTAATGGCTAAAAAGCCACCGCCGCCAGCCGCGTGTACACAGAGGAGTGAAGAAAAGAGAAACGGACCTGCTTGACATGATCGGAGTGTGAAGGAGAAGTGGGAAACTCTTCATGTGACGAACCGTAGAGTTCTGGATGGGGTCGAGGGTTCGGGTGAAGGAAGCGAGGGGCTCGAGGCAGGGGAAGGCAACAAAGCTGGGGGCCAGGGCGAACGTGATCGAGCGGTCTTCGGGTAGTTTAGGGGCCGTTCCCTGGATGGATTCTCCTTGGATATAACCTACCCTGGGAGTATTCCATGAAGATCCGCCAGATTTCAGCTCAGCCTGAAGGCTTGAAAATCTTGAAAAAACCAGATGGCCTCAACCTGACAGTCACCGGGTGGCCAGAATGACCACTTGCCGGGGATTCTGGGACGGGATGACCACTAACGGTCCCTTTTCAACTCGGAGATTCTGTGACTCTTTCAAGCAAATAGGGCGAGCAGGAAATGCTTTTTACAGGCTTAGTAACAAGTGCTTTTTTTAAAATAGCTCTGCTCTGCCATTGAATTCCATGATGAAGTAGGTTTGTACTTATACAAACATGCAAGGCTGGATGCTTGATGCTAAACGAGAAGAAATCCATTTTATAGGCAAAAGCAAATCAGAGGCTTATGGAAAAGACAAACAGGTAACTCACATTGATGCTACACTTGCGTTTCATCAGTGGGGTCGAGGGAAGGGGGCAGGTCAGGAGGCTAAGAATTATGACCCCCATTTTGCAGATAATTAAACTTAGGCTCTGAGAGGTGAAGGGCCTTGACTCGGGGTCCTCCAAACTACTTATAATGCCAGATGCAGGATTGGAACCCAGGTTTCTGAAGGTCTAGTTGAGGTTCTCTAAAGTACACAATCTTAAGGGAACCTTTCCTTCCTCTTTGCAGGACTTGACTTTCTTTTTAAACCCTTAACTTCTGTGTGTTGTCTCCTAGGTGGAAGAGTGGCAAGGGTGGGCAATGGGGGTCAAGTGACTTGCCCAGGGTCACCCAGCTGGGAAGTGTCTAAGGTCAGATTTGAACCTAGGACCTCCCGTCTCCAGGCCTGACTCTCCATCCACTGAGCTACCCAGCTGCCCCAGGACTTGACTTTTAAATGGAGTCATTAAAAACTATTTTCATAGCAAAGACTGCAAAAATGTAAAAACAGCTTTGGGCATCTCCTGGCAGGTGGATTGAGGGCATTCCTGGGAACTTCTAAATAAACTAACCTAAGATCCCTTCCCAAACCACCCCAAGTCACTAGGCCCTCTTTTCCCCTCTCCAGGGCCATACAAAGTCCGCCATCTCTTCTCATTTGGGATGGACTTCACTACTGCAACAGCTTTCTCCAAAGTCTCTTTTATTTGATCGATTTCATTATATTGGTGCCTTTTATTTGGAGACAGTTATTTCCATTATACTACACCCCATTAGCCGTCCCTTGTTTCCTAATTAATTTTTTTCAAGCTTTTATGTTTTCATTTCTGCCAAAAGAAAACAAATCCCAAAACTTTTTAAAATAAATAGTTAAGCAAAACAAATTCCCACATTGACCATGGCCAACTATGGAACTGCCTTTCTGCACGTGGAGTCCCTGACCTCTGAGGCAAGAGCAGGGTAGCATTTTTGTCTTCCCAGTCCTCTGAGATCCCAGTTATTGTAAAAAAAACACTAGAAACTTAAACCCACTGACACAGCAACCACCTCTGACCTCCTCTGCAACATTTTGTACCCATAGTCCTTCACTTCCTCCAGGAAAAAAGGAAGAAAGGGAGGGAGAGAAGAAAGGGAGAAGGAAGGAGGGAAGAGAGGAAGGAAGGAGGGAAGGAAGAAACAAGGGAAGGA
>NW_025397938.1:0-3425 GCF_016433145.1 Gracilinanus agilis | reverse complement strand
TCCCTTCCTCCCTCTCCCTCCCTCATATCAGTGTCAGAGTTTACCTAGACTGCTCCCTCATTTTATATATGAAGTAACTAAGGTCCAGAGAGGGGTCCAGGGTTACTGAGCTAGTGAAGGAATGGCAAAGCTGGGATTCAGATTCACTTCTGATTCCCAATCCAGTGCTCCTTCTACTGTGCCATGACTAAATGCCCCACTGCCTAAACCTATAGTAGATGCCACTCCAGATTTTTTGCCTTGTTATCTTTATAACAAGAGGCAACATAGCCTCGTGCATAGAGAACCTCCCAGATTCAAGTCCACCTTCAGATGCAGACTTTCTGGGGTCATCCTGTAGCTCCCCAGTGATCCAGGAAAGTCAAGATTTTCCATTGCAGAGAAAGTATGGACTGGCATGAGAAGGAAGGCAGAGCTTCCTCGCTGGAATCTCCCTAAGCCGATGACATTACAGGCATAGCTACTATCTGTTTCTTTAGACCTCTTGGCATCCATCCATCCATCCAACGGACTTGCAGCCACTTATTGCTAGGGTTTCTGTGGTTTATTTACTTTTCTAAAGCTTCCTTTAACTTCCCCCCTGATTAATGTTCACCTTCTATCCTGCCCTTTCTCAGAAGAATAATTATGTGATGGCTGCCCAGGGTTTCCCCTCTTCTTTCAGGATGCTCATCTTCATTGTGCTGTGTTCATTATTTCAGCCAGAATTATCCACCCACAATCCCCTTCTGCACCAGTCCAAGTCCCTTGCTCTGAACCATGTCTTATATATGTATAGCTATATATTTCCTCTTCCCGTGAGGCTGAAAATTCTCCATTTGGGGAAGCAGTCACTTGTCCTCTGGGGAACCCTGTCCTCCCTGTCAACTCGCCCCGATGAAGCATTCTGCCAGCCCAGCTTTGGAAAGTTAAAGTCTGCCATTGTTGTTGTTTGGCCTCATTTCCTGCTTCCCACTTTGCGTTGAAGAATTTCCATTTCAGCCATTTTCTCCTGGGCTGGGGGTCTCTATCCACTCCCTTCCCCCTCCTTCCCCCACCATCTGCATTTTTTAAACTTTTACCTTATGCCTTAGAATCAACACTGTATTGGTTCCAAGGCAGAAGAGTGGTAAGGGCTAGGCAATGGGGGTCAAGTGACTTGCCCAGCCTCACACAGCTGGGAAGTGTCTGAGGCCAGATTCGAACCTAGGACCTCCCATCTCTAGGCCTGGCTCTCAATCCACTGAGCTACCCAGCTGTGCCACCCATTCACAGTTTTATTACTCCAGAAGGAAATTTAAAAACAATTTTTAACCTCACTTTAATCTGAGTACCTTATTATTTAAACGTATCCAGGTAGAGCCTGACCAATTCCTCCAGGTAGGTAGGCAGTGAAGGGAATGTGTCCTTTGATTCCACTATCCCATTTTCCCAAGCTGCTTTTAAATCCAGATTTTGAGAATTGCAATAAGCCTAAACAATCACTGAATCCACCCTGAACATGAAAGGTATCATCGCCTCCTATAATATACCTGTCATCCCCCTTCTGCTTGAAGACCTCTAACGACATGGAACTCATCATTTCCAAGGAAATAATGAACGGAAAAACATGAAACTCAGAATGCCAGAGTTTTCCAGGATCCCTTTCTGGCAAAGTGCTTTTATTCCCCCTCCCCTTCCCCAGATGGATGCACGCCACATCTACCTGGGGGTTTCTTGGGCAGCTGTCAGAGGGGCGTCAATCTCATTTGATGTTTCGTGTCTCTCTGCCGTCTCTCTTCCTATTCTATTTTTAAATTAGATTTTATTTATTTCCATGATTATCAAGCACTTGTTTTCTTCCTCCCACCTCCTTTTTATGGCATCAAGTTGAGAAGCGCCACCTGTAGCATTCTGTTAGGCCTTAAAGAAACCTAAACCAGTCTCCATCATTATTATTTCAGTTGTCTCTCCCAAATAACATTCTCCTTCCTACCCTCTTCTGTTCCTTTCCTCCTTATAGAGTTTTTATCCCACTAATCAGCTTTTTTCCATTACTCACTCGTTCCCTTTTCCACTTTGCAGACCAATGTTATTGACATGGAAGTGTGTCAGTATTGGGCATTCACTCTCCAGCCATCTTTTTTAACCCCTCACCTTCCATCTTAGAATCACTACTGTGTATTGGTTCTAAGGCAGAAGAGTGGTAAGGGCTAGGCAATGGGGGTCAAGTGACTTGTCCAGGGTCATACAGCTAGGAGGTATTTGAGGCCACATTTGAACCCAGGACTTCCTGCCTCTAGGCCTGGCTCTCAATGCACTGAGCCCCCATCTCCAACCATTTCTAACAGTGCATGTCTAGCTATCTTTTGGTGTGGCTGTGGCTGTCATTCAGCCATAAGCTGAGATGAAATACTCTTTGGTGCCTGTGACTATTAATTTTCCATTCAATTTCACCACTGTCTCCCCCCTTTTATTACCCTATAAGCGCCCCATTGAGCAGCTATCTTAGGTTAAATAGGCCGCTTTTATCTTCTCTCAGTGCCTTCTGCCCAGAAACCCTTCTGGGGGCTCATTGTTTCATCTCTTCTTAATTATATTTAACTCATGTTTTTGTTTTTTGTTTTTAGGTGGACGAGGGAAATGCAATGACTGGATTATAACATTGCCAGAAAACTCCAGTTTCAAAGACGTGCCAGAGGATGACTTAAAGAAAGTGTTAACTTACTTGACTTCCCTTCCCAGGTACGCCTTTCGTTAGTGTTGATCCCAATGTGTGAGAGAAGATAATGATCTTAATGTGACACTAGAAAAATGGCAGCAGTCTGGGTAGAGGGCCAGCCTTGGAGTCAGAAAGTTGATAACGATGAGCTGGGCGACCCCACGCCAATAATTTTACTTTTGTGTCTCCCCTAAGTGATTCTCTGAGACCTTATGGTATAGAGAAGTTGTTGATGTGTATCAGGGGAAGGAGTTCACGCTTGGATAGTTGTCTGCACTGATGAAATCATGAGTCCAGACCTTGAGTTGGCGGGTTAAAACAGAGATAATGGAAAACCTTGAATTCCTATAGTGTTTATGATAATGTCTAGTCTGTGGCCATCCTAGCACTTAATTTATTATTCTTGCCAGCTAAAGTTCAAGCTTTGGACTCTGAATTACAGTTATTTGTGACATGTCTTATCTCCTCTTCTGAAGGGCAAGGACCCCATTAGCACAGGGCTTTGTCCACACTGGGGGCCTCATAATTGGTTGGTGAATTGAATTGAAGATCTCTGAATAATGAAACTGGGGGAGGAATGTTCCCGTGATGGAGGCTACAGGGAAGATTCTTTTGGACAACAGAAAAAGACTGTAGGACTTTGCAGGGCGGAACAGTGAAGGCTGAGGGCATGTGTGATCTATGCTTAGAAAATCATGAGAGGTATGGAGTGTGTGGACTTGGAATGGGCTAAATCTTACGGATT
>NW_025397937.1:0-5732 GCF_016433145.1 Gracilinanus agilis | reverse complement strand
GGGTCACCCATCTAGGAAGTGTCTGAGGTCACATTTGAACCCAGGACCTCCCATCTCGAGGCTTGGCTCTCAATCCACTGAGCCACCCAGCTGACCCCCGTCCTGGCTCTTAATGTACTAAGCCACCTGGCTACCCCACCTGTGGTTTATTCTTATTGCTCACTCCTGCTCACTTAGATGAAAAATGTATAAGCTCTGAGGATCCAGCATCCTAGTTTATATTCTACTTTGTACAGGATAACTAGTTCATGTTCTTTATAAGTCAGCTGGTCAAAAAGCGTATGAGAAAGAATGCTATCCACATCTAGAGAAAGAACTTTGGGACTAGAAATGTAGAAGAAAAACATATGATTTATCACTTATTTATATGGGTATAGGATTTGGGGTTTTGGTTTTAAAAGATTACTCTGTTACAAAAATGAATAATATGGAAAAAGATATTGAGTGATAATATGTATAATAAGATGTATAACCCAGTGAAATTGCTTGTCAGCTCCAGGAGGAGGGAGGGAAGGAGGGGAGGAAAAGAACATGAATCATGTAACCTGCCAGAGAAGAAAAAGGGGGACAGATAAGAGAGAATCTGTTGTGGCAGGATTTTGAAAAAAATTAATTTTTTTTCATTGAATAAAAATAGATTTCCTTTTCTTCCTCTATTCCATCCCCAAGAAAAATTGAATCCTTGTAACAAATATGTGTGGCCAAGCAAAACAAGTTCCCACATTGGCCTTGTCCCCAAACATATATATCTCATTTTGTACACTGAGACCAACACCTCTTTGTCAAAAGATGAGGTCAAAAGATGCTTCATTTTTGGGCCCCTGGGATCATGGTTGGTCATTGTGTTGATCAGGGATCCCAAGTCTTTCAAAGTTGTTTGTACTGGTAAGAACTAGGCTCAGGAGATAGCGTGGTAGAATGGAATGAATAAATGAAGCATTTATTAAGCACATACTATGATCTAATTCCTGAGGATACAACTAGAAAAGTAGGACAGTCCTTTCTCTCAAGAACCTCCCACTCTAATAAGGGAGACACCATATATGGAAGGTGGTCCTTAGGGTTTGATAGCAAAACAGATGATTATATTTCTTCTTTAATGTCATTTCCAATCATAAAATGATATGTTTCTGAGAGCAAACTATTTGCCAGGGATTTGCCTGAATTTTAGTGGCAAAAATTTTCTTTTCTGTGTCTTCAAGTAGCTGTGATTATAGTCCCTGCAAGAGCAATTGCCAGGCTACATCCCGGGATGATGGCAAAGGATGCTTGGCTGGAAGTATTGCTATTGTCAAGAATCTCAGGCTCAGCGTCCTGGAATGCAACCATCAGGGTCTAAGGGGAAAGAAAACTGAATGTGGAGTCATAGATCCTGAGTCTGAACTTAGTTTTGCCACTTATTTACTATATAATCTTGGGAAAGTAATTGAACTTCCCTCAATCTCTATTTTCTCTAGATCTCTGATGCTATAAACTCTCACGTGCTCCATGGGATCTCCTTACTGGGGGGGGTCTCCTCAATTTGAGTTATACAAATACAGAGTGGGATGCTTCCAAGAGGTAATAAATAACTTCACTGGAGGTCTTTAAGAGGGGGAGCTGGGATGATCACTTTTCAGCTATGATGAAGGACAGAATCTTTTTCAGGTATGGATTAGACTAGTTTGGTGATATTCAACTCAAATAGAAATGTGCACCACTAAGCTATATTTAGGGATGCCAGTCTGATGGCATATTGGCTTAGACAACCATATATTAATTAACATGACATGTTCTATATTACATTTTTGTTTATTTTGTTAAATATTTTCTAATTACATTTAAATCTGGCTATAGTGGGGGATGTTGTGGCTTCGAAGGGTCATCAAGGCTACATGTTTAATACCTCTGAGCTAGATAATTTTTGGAGTAACTCTTGAGATTCTGTAATTCTGAAATGGCATTAAGCACAATTTTGCAGATAGGAAAGCTGAGACCCATAAGTCCAAGGTCTCCTGTGGGACAGTGACAGAGCCTGTTTCCTAATCCAAATCTCCTCATTTGTA
Organism: Gracilinanus agilis; assembly: GCF_016433145.1. NCBI lineage: Eukaryota > Metazoa > Chordata > Mammalia > Didelphimorphia > Didelphidae > Gracilinanus > Gracilinanus agilis. Next base: position 3,687 of record NW_025397937.1, on the reverse strand, counting down.
CCTTTCTCTCTCTTTGGTAAGGGTATTCAGTTGAGAAGGCTGGGGTCCAATGTATTCCAGGCAATGCAAATAGAAAATAATATTTCACCTCCCCCTTCCTTTCTCTATGTAACCATCTTTATGTTACAAAGCATTAAATTCCTTTCTTGTTACACACACTTCCTGCAAGGACCAGGCACACCCTGGCTGTCAAAAACAACATAATTAACGAAAGAAAAGGCCCTTTTAAATCTCTATATGCACTACCCAAGACTTTGCTAGATTGCTTCCAAATGCTTGATTCCTTTGCCCCTACCCCAAGGTCTCTTCAACTAGTGATTTTTCATTCGTTTTCTTTGATTTCTTATTTTAGGAATCATAAACTCTGAAGACTTGGAATCATAGGATCATAGATTTAGAGTTAGAAGGGATCTAAAAGGTCATATAAGCTACTTCCCCAACGCTATTATTCCAGTTGAGGAAACTGAGGCCTAAGAAGGTAAATGCTAGAGTTCCATTATAACTCGGGTCTCTAGACTTTCAGTCTAGTTCTCCATTGTGCATGTGACATACATTCCCAAGGATTTTTATCATTGAATGGAATAACTTATAATTTTTTTTCATTAACTGTTCCCACCTTTCCCAACAGATTCATTCATCGTTGACAAATAAGGACTCTTCCTGTTTTTCTTTTAAAAAGTTGGCACCTTTTCTTTTTATATCACACTCTTTGTTGAATACTTCCCTCTCCCAACCCTATTCAAAGAATCTTCCCTTGTAACAAAGATTAAAAAAGAAAAAAAATCAACTACCACTAAAGTTAGCCTTATATAGAATATCGTTGTTCTAGTTTTTAAAGACCTCCAGGGAAAGTAATTCTATAAGTTTACTTAGGAACTTATTCCAACCTTAAACAGTTCTCTACATCCTCATATCTAACCTAGGTCCTTTATCCAAGTCCTAGAAAATAAGCTTTCTGGGTAAACTTCACACCCCATAGAACCATGAACTGGAAAAGCTGGAAGAGATATAGAGAAGCAAATAACATTGTAAGAGGAAGTACCTCATAAAAAACAAAACCTTGATAAATGTTCACTGGACAAATTAATTTTAAAAACACATACTATAGGAAAGCTGTTGTGTCTAGATCATTTAAAAATCTCATCAAGAATATTAAAATACAGAAGGAACTGAAGTTTGCAGAGTAAAAGCAAATAAAAAGAAGCTGATTTTTCATTGTTTACAGTTAAAACTGAATGTACAAAATTCCTCATCTCTGAGAAAATATGGGTCCATACAAGAAATATAGCCAAATGCTAGCTGATTAAGGACCAAAATCAATAGGACTTAAGTGACAGAATATTACTGGAAAAATGTGCTTAATTCAAATTGTGGTCCCTGAGAATAAATAATTTATTTTCCCAGTCATTGAAAACTTGTGCTATGACCAAAAGCAAAGGCAGAAATAAGAAATAAATTTGAAAAATTATATGTTTTTAAAATTGGCAAAAATCAGTCTTTTCTCTCTCTCCCTCCCATTCCTACTTTATTATTTTTTTATTTTTTATTTTAAAATTTTCTTATTTATTAATTGAGAACAACCACTGTTACAAACATTTTGTTTGTAATGTTACAAACATTTGTTATACAAAATGTATAATTAAGCAAAACAAATTTCTACATCACTGTGTCCAAAAATTTAGATATTCTTCTTTCTGCACTCTCAGGCCTTTACTTCTCTATCAGGAGGTGAATAACAAATTTCATTATTAGACCACTGGGATCTTGGTTGATAATTACACTGACCAGAGTTTGCAATTCCTGTAAAGTTGTCTTTATCATATTGCTGTCATTGTATGAATTGTTCTCCTGGTCCTGTTTACTTCACCCTATATCAGCTCGTTTAAGTCTTCCCAGATTTCTCTGAAACAGTCTCATTTGTCATTTTTTTAGTATAATATTATTCTATCACATCCATATATCATAACTGTCATATTGAAACTCTGGGAGCTGGGTGTCCACACTGTTGATTGACAGGTGGAGACCGTTGGATCTTGGAATGTTTCCAGAGGCCATGAGGACAGGGGAGAAGGTGGTTGGCCAGGGTGGTATAAATACCCTGGCAGCCCTGACTTTTGGTTCCTTTTACTTCCCTTGGACCTGAGATCAGTGGATCCTGGTCTTTTGGGGAATTGGTGACTTGCTTGGCTCAATCTTGCAAGAACCTCCTGTCTTGTGCCTGACTAACATTGCCAACCTGTACCCAGACCATCAATCTTCTTATTCTACTGTCCCCTAGATATTTAGGAATTCAAATCATCTGTAGTTATCTAATTCTCCCAGGGCCCGAGAGGGATCCGGGAAGTGGGCAGGAGAAGAAGAAGAGGATGGATAGGGTGGTACCTGAAGGCTGTATAGGCATAACATCTAGCAGGAAGAAGAAACTGAAGACATCAAGCAGTAGCTTGCTTACTCTGCTTTGGCTTTGGCCAGGCTGAGCCAGAGGAGCTAACTAACCAGAATCCATTACCTGCCTACAACTCTGAGGGTTTATTATTATCAAATTAGTTAGGGTTTCCCTATTCCTCTATCCATTTCTCAATACTCCATCTTTGCTAAATATAGATAAAGCCTTTCAAGTACCTTCCTGGAGTGGTTATTTCATAACTTCTCTGGGAAGGGAGTCACACAGTCAGATAAACCCATTACCAAGGCTAATAGAGCCCATCAACCCCAGGTGGGACCTGAAGGGATACCATCCATTGACCTGAAGGATCCTGCCTGGGCACTGTTATAAAGGAGGGAGGTGTTAAATCATCTAGCTAGGTGGCAAAATGTAAAAACATTTTTAAGCCTTCTTTCAACTCTTCCAGAAATTTGAGTTGGATTTCTATCAATGCCATGTTTTTCTTTGAAGCTTTGCTTGTAGATGTTTTGTAGTCATCCTTTTCTGGGTTTGTGTTTGGAATGTTCCTATTACTATAATCTGATGATGGTATCCTTTTTTTGTTTGTTTGTTTGCTCATTCTTCCAGCCCACTTTCTTTCTGACTTCAAACTTGATATTAGAGCTAGGATCTGTGCACTTCTGGAGGGAAGGTTAGGGTTGATCTGGTTGCTGTTTTCTTGGGGGAGTATAACGTGATATGTTGTTCCAGAATCTTAGGGACAATTTAGGGTAAGGTCTTGTAACCTTTTAGTCCTACCAAAGCAATCTAATCTGGGGCAAAGTTTTATTTCTGTCCCTCTGATCTAAGCTCTGAAGGTTCCTGACCTGGATTTGGGTTGAGTAATAATAAATCAATGTTGAACACAGCCAGTAACAGCCAAATAGGAAGTTCTTTTGGACTGGTTCTCTTTTTGTCTGGCATTTCTGATCTGGTTATTTCTCCACAGGCTTAAGACTGGGCTAGGAGCTGAAACTGAGACCCTGTCCTACTCCTGGGATCCGAGCTACACCACTGCTGCTCGCTTTTGAGCTTGGTCTTCGCTGAGTACACTGCCCCAGGACTGAAGTTGCTCTTTGCCCCAGATTGCCACCTGTGGGCACTTCCCTTTCACAGCTGGAACTGGAGAGTGGGTGACAAAGCTGCCACTAGACACCTGGTCCTGCCCCAGAATTTAGGTCTCTTCAGGCTATTTGGGTTCTGTGGTCACTTTGGACACATCTGACTTCTAGGAGAGAGAGAGAGAGAGAGAGAGAGAGAGA
>NW_025397936.1:0-2456 GCF_016433145.1 Gracilinanus agilis | reverse complement strand
TACCCCCCCCCCATTAGGTTGTAAAGTGGCCCTGAAGCAAGTCCTGGGTTCAAATGCTAGCTGTGTGACTAGGACAAGTCACTTAATCACAGATTGCTTCAGTTTCCTCAATTTTTAAAATTAGAATAATAATACTTCCCGGGACTTTAGTGAAGATCAAGTGCAAAAACATTTTCTGACACATAGTAAATGCTTAATAAATGGTTGTTCCCTCCTTGTGTAAATGGGTCTGTTGCTTTTTCTGTTTCCTCTAACAGTCTAACCCTAACCTCATACCTAATCCCAATTTGAATCTCAAACCTACCCAAAATCCTCACCTTACTCACAATTTTGATCCCGACATTACCCACGAGCCTTTCATTCTTTCTTGTTTTCAGTGATCCTAGGACCATTTTACAGATAAGAAACCCGAGCCCCAAAGAAGCAGGAAACACAGCCAGAGACATATCAATGCAGCCATGACCAGGGTCTCCAACTCCCTCTAAGATTCCATTTGCCCATCTTAGACACAGATACAGGGTCCTGAGCCTGTTTTCTCCCTCTCTCTGGTACTATGAACTTTCTCTCATCTTTGGCCCTTTCTTCTTTATCAATCCAGGCTCTGAATATAGACTCTCATTCCACAGAAGAGAGAGGGATGGACAGAAGGAGACACGGATGGATGGCGACTGGATAAATGGACAGAAAAAAAGGAATTTGCTAACCAAATAAGCAGGTGCTTGGAGTCTGGGACAGACCACTCATATGCTGACACAGCCCTAAATTTGTATTTGTTTCCCCAGAGTGACTGCCCTCGAATACATCATCCTCCCATTAATCTTCCTAAAATAATTTTCATCACAACATGCTCAAGTACAAAAATCCTCTGATAACACTGAAGTGCCCAATATGGCAGAACTATACCCTCCTGCCTTGTTCGCCATCTGACTTGATCCTACCTACACAATCACGGCTCCCCAACACTTACCAAGGAAGAAGCAGCAACACCAGATTTGGAATCAGAGGACCTTAGATCAAATGCCAGCCCTGCCACTGGCCACCTGGGTGACCTTGCCCTCAGCATGGCACAGTGGATCTGCTCAGGTCCTGGTCTTCTAGCTGCTTCATGAACAGCATATGCTCACTCCTACCTCATTTGTGATGTCTGCTTCCAAAAAAATAAATAAATAAAATCTTGCCAGGGAAGCCTTTCTCCTTCCTTCTGTCCTACCAAATCCCATGACTCCCAGTCCATCCAGAGCCCTGTCTCCTTCATGAAGCTTTCTCTAATTATTCTAGTTCTTGATTAATCTCCCTTTTCTGAACTTCATATCCCTCACCTAGAGTCTGAACCAAATAATAGTTTGGTTTAAGAGCACTGGTCTTAGGGACAGCTAGGTGGCTCAAGGGATAGAGAGATAAGCCTAGAGTTAGGAGGATCTAGATTCAAATCTGGCATAAGACATATCCTAGCTGTGTGACCCTGGGCAAGTCACTTAACCCCATTTGCCTAGCCTTTACTGCTCTTCTGACTTGGAACCAATACTTAGTGATGATTCTAAGACAGAAGGTAAGGATTTTTTTAAAAAAAAGGAGCATTGATCTTGCAGTAATAAAACCTAGATTTGAATCATGGCTCCTATTATTACTTATGTGAACATGGACTCAGTTTGTGTGAGCATCATCTGCAAAATGGGGATAAGAAAATTTACAGCAATTTTATGAGGAAATTCCTTTGCAAACCTCAAACTCCTAGTTTTTGTCTTAGAATCAATACTGCATATTGGTTCCAAGGTAGAAGAGCAGTAAGGGCTAGGCAATCTACCTAGGGTCACAAAGCTGGGAAGTGTCTGAGGTCAAATTTGAATCCAGGACCTCTGCCTCTAGAGCTGGCTCTCAATCCAGTGAGCCTCCTAACTTCCCCCTCACTCATTCTGCCCCCCACCCCATCACTAAGATAAGCAGAAATACTATTCCTGTGGAGAGTTTGGGTACATTCAGAAAGATCACACCCAAGTAAAAGGTTATAGGTGTGGTGAAACCGGTCATTTGGCATCAACTGCAGAGAGCCAGGTGAAGTCAACTGTTATCGCTGTGATGAGTCAGAGCATCTTGCATGGGAAGTCACAGCTGAGGCTACATCTTAATTATTTTCTTTTGTCATCTCTCCATTTTCTGATTGATGGTTGTGTTATTAATTAGACTATTGTTCTCTAATTGTTTTACAAGTATTAGTCTTGTCTTCCCAACAAGCCTAATACTCCTATATTCTCCCATAACTCCTAGTTGGGCACATGAGAGACCCAATACTAGATAAATCAATTAAAAATGAAAACTGCCCTCAGACACTTCCTAGCTATGTGACCCTGGGTAAGTCACTTAACTCCCATTGCCCTAGCCCTTCCCACTCTCCTGTCTTGGAACCAATACACAGTATTGATTCCAAAATGTAAGGTAAGAGGAAAGAAAGAAAGAAA
>NW_025397935.1:0-6886 GCF_016433145.1 Gracilinanus agilis | reverse complement strand
TTTTATCAATTATATGTAATAACAAATTTCCACATAAGTTATTTGAAGTTATATGATCCAAATTGTCTCTCTCCCTCCCATCACTCCTCTTTCCTGGAGCTGGCAAACAATCCGATCTGGGTTATACATGAATTATCATGCAAAAATCTATCTCCATATAGTTCATTTTTGTTAGAGAATAATCATATAAAACCAAAGCCCCCAAATAAACCAAAATGAAAAATCATATGCTTTGATCTGCATTCTGACTCTAACAGTTATCTGAATTCTTAAATTAAAAAAAATTGAACTGAACTACCAAAAAATTCTCCATATGTACAGCAGAACACAAAAAAGGAAGACAATTCTATATGAAACCATGTATTTTCAGGTATACAATTTGCTTTATGTAGAAGATATCTATCTATATCTATATATATATACACACACATACACAGATATACAATTCCCTCTGATTTAAATGAATTCTGTGGATCTTTAAAATTTTTTTCCTTTAAAATTTGTTTCAATTACATGTGGAAACAATTTTTGACAATTGTTTTTTTTTTACATTTTCGATTCAGCTTCTCCCCCTCCCTCCTTTCCCTCACCTTGAGGTGGTGAATAGTCTGCTATATGTTATACCAGTGCTTCCAGGCAATACATATTTCATGAAGGAAATAAAGTGAAGGATGGAGTGCTTTGATCTGCAGTCAGACTCCAACAGTTCTTTCTTTGGCTTTGGAGAGCATTTTCTTCATGAGTCCCTTGTGGATATCTTAGAGACTTGTTTTACTGATATAGTTTAGTTCTTCACAGCAGATCATTGTTGTTAGTTACTATATGCACTCTTCTCCCTGTTCTGCTTTTTTCACTTTGCATCAGTTCATAGAAGCCTTTCTGAATTGATTATTTTTGTCTTTTCTTATGGCATGAATCTTGTTAAAGCTAAATGAAGGACCTCTCTTTTGACTGATTAGTTTTCAGAGTGGGATTTTCTTAAAGAAAGGTTCACCTAGGCAGCAAGTCCTTGAACACCAGCACCCCATAAGTCTAAGGTAGATCATGTAAAACCAAACTGAACACAAAACAAAAATATAGAGAGAATAAAAGTCTAAAACCAAGACAAGAATAAACAGTGAGGTACTAACATATTTACATAGCATATAGGGTAAAGATAGGTCATTTAAGGGACAGGAGACAATAATAACAACTGGCATTTCCATAAGTCTTTTAGATTTGTAAAACACTCCCAGTCCATTAGTGACTCTCACAGCTATCCTGGGAGGTGGATTCTAGGGGCATTGTTGTCTCCATTTTACAGATAAGGAAACTAAGGCCCAGAGAGGTTTAATGATTTGCCAATAGTCCTACTGGTAATGTGTCTAAGGGCAGCATACTATATATCATATTGCCTCTAACAAATTGCCAGAACTGAGAGGGGCTTTTGAACTTAGAACAGAGAAAGTCAGAGTTGGAAATGACCTTAGAGCTTATCATATTTAACCTCTCTAATCCTCCCCACTCTGTTTTATTGGGAGGGAAAACTCAGAGATGGGAAATGATTTGCCTGAAGTCACACAGCCAGAGATAGTATCAGACTAGGATCTGAATTTGGTTTCCTTGATTCCCATTCCAGGTCACTTTTCTTTTCACTAAGACTGGGAATGGACTACAAACTCAATGTGGGTTAGTATTATGATGTGGTAGCCAAGTAAAGCAAATGGACTCTTGGGTTGCATTGAGGCATTTGTTGTTGTTCCATCATTTCACTTGTGTATGACCCATTTAGTTTTTTCTTGGCAAAGTTATTGGATTGGTTTGCCATTTACTTCTCTGGCTCATTTTACAGATGAGAAAACAGAGGCAAATAGGAGAAAATGACTTTTCCAGGATCACATAGCTTAAGTGTCTGAAGCTGAATTTGAACTCAGGTCTTCCTGACTCTAGGCCTGGAATTCTCAGTACTGTGCCACCTAGCTGCCCAAGAGAGGAATAAAGCGGTGATTTTCTTACCTGGACAGACCACATTTGGAGTTGTATGTTAAGTTCTAGGTTGCTTATTTAGATGCTGGAGAGTCTTGAGGCCAGGCCATTTGTGTGTTGGTTGAAGGAATTGTTATGTTTAACCTAGAAAAGAGAACACTCAGGGGGACATGACAGCTATCTTCAACCACTTGAAGGGCTTCCCTAGGGAAGGAAAAGGAGTGAAAGGCATCAAACATTAGGTGTCTACTATGTGTCAGGAGCTGTACTAAGCACTTTACAAATGTAATTTTATTTGATCCTTATGCAAGCCTAGGAGTTACTTGCTATTATCCCTATTTTACAGATGGACAAACTGAGGCATATCACAATGAAATGACTTGCCTTGAGTCACACAGCTAGTAAGTCTCTGACGCTGAATTTGAATACAAGTCTTCCTGACTCTAGGCCCTGGGGCTCTAACCCCTGTATCACTTTAATCAGATTTAATCATATTTCTTCAGCTAGCCTCTGGACAGAACCAGAAACAATGGGCATAAATTTCAAAGAGGCAAACTGAGACTTAATGTCAGGACAAACTTTGTAACAATGGAAAGCTGTCCCAGAGTAGAGTGAACTGCCTCAGGAGATGGGGATCCCTTCTCTTTCCTTGGAAGTCTTCAAGCTGAGGCTGGATGATAATTCAGCTGATGTAGTACAGTAGAATTTCTTTGGGGCAGGGTTTAGAGTAGATGGCTACCACCAAGGTCTCTTCTGGCCTTGGGATCCTGAGATTCTGGGACTTGCAGAACCCTGGACTTGGTGCTGAGGACCCAGAGGTCAGGGTTCTAAAGTTATTGGCCAACTTTGGAGAACAGATCCCAGCTCCATCTTGGATCCTACCCAGGCTCCCCAGATGCCCAGAGTTAGAAATGCAAAGATATGGCCTTCATATTTTCCTGGGGTGACTTTTTTCCCTCATTCCTCCCCCTGGCCCCTGCCTCCTCATTGCAAAAAGAGTATAAATACAGATTTGATCAAAGGAGATGGACCAATCATTATCTTTGTTCTTCCCTCTTCTTGAGTGTAATTGCTGACTCTTCTACTTGACCTTGAAGCCCTTTGAATGGGTGATAATGCTGTGCAGGGCACTGGAAGATCTGTGGACCTGAAGATGTGAAGTCACCTCTATGACCTTGGGTAAATCATTTCCTCTCACTGGGCTTTAGTCTTGTTACCGTAAAATGGAGACAATTACACGTGGGGCTATTGTGAGGAAGGATCTATAGAAAGGGGAACTTTGCTTTTCTTGTTGTATTGTGTGACTCAGTGCTCCAAATGCTTCCCTCCCCCTCTCTAAGCTGAGGAGCATCTACAAATACTCCCTCATTAGCAGCCAGGTGCTCATTGGCATATGGTGGATGCTAAAGCCACTTCCTTAGAGGAACTCAAACTCGGAATTTATCTTTATTAAGGTCTTGTCCAAATGATAAATACACACTGCCTTCCTGGTATCTACTGCTTGGAAATAAATCACTTTGGGATTGATTTGCTAACAGCTCTCTTTGCTCTGTGTGTGTCCTCCTGCCCCGGAGGTCATGCTGTCCTTCTGCATGAACAAAACCAGAGAGTGAATCTGGAAACTTGGTGCCTGGGCCCAGTAGCTCGGGGAAGAGGGGCCTAATGGTTTGTGTTCTGGGCAGTGGGGCAAAATTGGATTCCACCTGGGGCAGGCTCCAGTGAAGTTAAGGGGACAAGCGTAGAGCTTCATTTCTACCTGGGAATGATCATACGTGAATACTAAGGCTTCTAGGCCACAAAAACATGGATGCTGGGGTAGGAATTTGCTCAGGATCACACAGGTATCACAAGTCTAAGGCAGGATTCAAACTCAGATCTTCCAAGTCCATTGTTCTCTCCACTGTCCCGAACAATCCATTGAGACAGCCCACTTTTAAGATTTTAGATTTCTCTGTTCTGAATTTGCTCTAATTGTTACAAAGTTATCTCTGACATCCAGGTATAATCTGCTCCTGCCAATTCCCTCCATCATTTTTCCCAGTTCTGTCCTCTGGGACTAAACAAAACAAGGTTACTCCTTTTTTCATATAGCAATCCTCCACATCCTTAAAGATGAGCATCACGCCACCAGGTTTTCTCTTCTCTGGGCCAAACATCCCCATTTCTCTCAAATCACCCTCTTATTCCATGATCTCAAGACGTTAACTATCCAGGACCCCACTTCTGAGTATTCCCTGATTGACCATGGCCCTTTATAACATGTGCTATTGAGACTAGAACCCAGAATTCCCAGTGTGGTCCAATCAGGGCAGAGCAAAGAGGGACTACAGTCAACCATGGCTCAGACATTATACGTCTCTTAATGGAACCCAAGTTTGCTTGTTCATTTGTTGCTGTATCAATTAAGCTTTTATTCTACTAATTGCAGTTCAGTTTTCATCTCTATATAGATACTTCCCCGATCTCTACATCTCTCTTGAGCTCTGGGCTCCCATTGCCTTTTGGACAGCTCCATCTGCATGTCCCATTGACACCTCAAACAAGTATGGTTGAAACAGAAGTCACCTTCACCCTCCCGTCTTCCCAACTTTCCTCTATTGTTAAGATCACCACTGTCCTCTCAGTCTCTCAAGTTGGCCACCTCGGTTTCCTCCTCAGCTCTTCATTCACATTCTCCCACTGCCCTACATATCCAGTCTTTTGCCAAGCCTTCACGACACCTCTTGGATATCCCTCCACTCCCACAGCTGGGATCCTGGTGTTGTTCCTTATCATCTCACCCTTGGGCTACTGCAATGACCTTCCAAATGGCCTTCCTGGGTCAAATCTGTGTCCACTCCAACCTATCCCTCTCTTAGTGGCCAAAGTTCTTTTCCTACTCGATAAAATTCAGCGGCTTCACAAGCACACAGAAAAGTCTGTTACACAAAGCTCATCATGACTGGCTCCTTCTCCCTTTCCAGTCTTTTTTCCTTTATTCCCTTCCATGTACCCTGTGATCCAGTGACATTGGTCTACTGGCTGTTTCCTAAAACACAAGACTTTTCCCTACCAAGTACCTTTTCCTTGGCCATCCCCAACATCTGAAATACTCTCCCTCCTCACTTCCTTTGTCTCCTTCAAGACTTAGGGCCTCAGACACTTCCCAGCTGTGTGACCCAGGGCAAGTCACTTGACCCCCATTGCCTAGCCCTTACCACTCTTCTGCCTTGGAACCAATACACAGTATTGACTCCAAGACAGAAGGTGAGGGTTTAAAAAAAAGACTTAGCTCAAACCCCAGCTTCTTTAGTAGGCCTTTCCCAGTCTCCCCCAGCAGCCAGTCTCTTCAGCAGATTACTTTCCATGTGTACAATTATGTAAATGTTGGTTTTCTCATTACTATGCCAGTTCCTGGAGGTCAGAGACCATCCTGTTGCCTTTCTTTCTATCCCCAGAGCTTAACATAGTACCTGGCACATAGGTGCTTAATAAATGCTCATTATTATTGTAACCCCGCCACCTCAAGATCTTTTCAAGACAAATTGTTATCTAGCTATGAGTTCCCATCATGTACTTGTGAAGCTGATTAGTTGAACCCAAGTATAAATCTTTAGGCAGGTGGATAGAGTGCCAGACCTGGAATCAGGAAGACTTGAGTTGAAATCCAGCCTCAGTCACTTCTTAGCTATATGTCCTTACGCAAGTCACTTAACCCTATTTGCCTTAGTTTTCTCATCTGGAAAATGAGCTAGAGAAGGAAATGGCAAACTGCTCTGGTATCTTTGCTAAGAAAAGCATAAATGGAGTCCCAAAGAATTGGACATGACTGAAAAACAACTGAAAAACATCATAAATGTTTCTCTCTATTAAGTATCTTATTAAATTCATCCCAACATTCTGGCTTGTCAGAGTGTTAGCTTAGTCACCTTAGTGTCATCTACAAAATGCCATTTGGGCTTTTATCCAGATCATTGATAAGAATGTTGGATGGCACAGGTTGGAATCAAGGCCTCCACTGGAGACCTCCTAGGCTGACACTGACCCATTGATGGCTAATCTTTGGGTTCAGTCATTCACCCAGTTCCAATTTCACCAGATTGTGTTATCATTTATCCCACATCTCTCCACTCCCTCCTCCCCCAAAGAATAGCATAAGAGACTGTCAAATGCTTTGCTAAGATTTAGGTAAACAATCTTGAGAGGATTCTCCTGGTTCATCTGTTTAATAGCCTTGCTAAACAATGGAAATGAGGTTAGTCTGGCATGACCTGCCCCTGATAAAGCCATGCTGACTATCTGTTATCTGAGTCTCAATTTCCTAACCTATAAAACTGGTTAAAGAAATGAGAGGTGGTGGGACTAGGTTTGTTTCCTGGGTCTCAGTTTCCATACTTGTAAAACTAGTGTTAAAGAAATGGGAGATGGCAGGGATGGGGATAATTGGCTTAAGCCAACAATAACAAACCAGGTAAAGCCAAAGAGACCTTTTGTTTTGTTCACACTCATTCAGTGCCCTCTTCCCAATATTTTCTACTATAAAGAAGCTTGGGAAAGATGAAGCAAACATAGCCTTTAGCTATTTGACAATTTACCTTATTACTCTGAATGCTCACATCACTAATATATGATCAGGGAGTCACCTAGAACAGCATAGGAATCTATGGCCAAATTAATTGGGTTCTGGGTGTCCTGGAATTTTCTTTTCCTATTAGTAAGCTGCCACATAGTTCTTCTTAGCAAGAATGCTTTTTAAGTAAGACTGGGCATGTGCATATGTGAGTGTGTAGGTGCTTAATGAATGCTTGGGGATTAACTAAGAAGCAGGAGGGGAAGGAAGAGAGACAGATGTCTTGGAAGTTACTAGAAGGACTTCCTCCCTCCCTCCCTCTCTCCCTTCCTCTCTCCCTTCCTTCCTTCCTTCCTTCCTTCCTTCCTTCCT
>NW_025397934.1:0-4507 GCF_016433145.1 Gracilinanus agilis | reverse complement strand
GAGAGAGAGAGAGAGAGAGAGAGAGAGAGAGAGAGAGAGAGAGAATGAATATTGGAACAGAGAATGAATATTGGAACAAAATGAGATGCTGGGAGGTCATAAAAGGAAGTTAGAACTTGGCCCTGGCATAAAAAAAAATACTAAATAAAGATATAACCTCCAACATGCCTCCCTATAGAAATGAAGCTGTTCAGCAGGGCAGCAGGGTAGGGTGTGGTGGCTTGCTTTGGGCATCTGCCAAGTCTTAAGGGCCCCAACTCCACACGAGAGAGCCTTTTTGTGCCCTTTAATGACTGGGAAGCTACAGTCAACAGGGTTTGAAGCCAACAGAAAGCCAGTCCATACCATTGGGGCCTGTGCTTGGTCCAATTAAGTCTTAGGAACAGTTTCTTTACATATTAGGGAAAGAACTAACCTAATCTTGGTGGAGAGGTGGAGAGCCACAACCCAGGTAAATACTGAGCCTATCACAGAACAATGGCCGCATAAGGGGACAAAGGGTCACTGAATTTGGCAATGACTAAGTGGAGGAGATTCAAGTGGGGCACCCCAGTGGGGTTCTGTGCTTTGGATAGTGACGTGAGTCAGGAAGACCTGAGTTTAAATCTCACCTCAGACACTCAGTAGCTGAGTGACCCTGAACAAGTCACTTAACCTCTGTTTGCTTCAGTTTCCCCAACTCTAAAATGGGGTCAATAATAGCATTTACCTCCCTGGGTTATTGTGATGATTTAATGAGATAATATTTGTAAAGCACTTAGCATGATGCCTAGCACCTAATTGACACTATATAGATGTTAACTATTATTATTTTTGTTGTTGTTATTATTATTAACCAAAAAAAGTCTAGCTGGCTCTATCTTAATTCTCTTCTAGGGTTCATGATTCATCCTTATGGATCTGGCCATTAAGGATATGGGTCAACAAACTGGTATGCCTTTATTTATTTCCTTGATTTTGACCAAAGGAGCCACCTATAACATCATAACCCAATGATTGCCCTAAAGGGATGAAACCAGCCACCTTTGCTTCATTATCTTCAGGTTTTTCCTGACTTACCAGAATTTCCCCCCTAGGCTATAGCCCAGTTACAAAACTGAGATTCTCTGAAATCCCTGGGGCAATCTTTGTCCTTGGTCCAAGGTTTCCTACTGACTTCATGTTCAGAGACACTTGCTGGATAATTTCTGAGTATGGGATTCAACAACCAAAGCTCAGCATTCTGCTCCCGTTATAACTTGATCTCAAGCTTCCCAAAGACTTGCTGTCTCCAGAGAAAGGTGCCCTAAACCCTCTTTCCCTCCATCAATGGAATATTTCAGGCCACACTTAAGATTTTCCAAAGTTATATTTTTATAAGGGAGAAAGAATACTAATAGGAATATCAATAATAAGGGTCAAAAATGCAAAAAGAATTCTACCTAGTGCAGACTGGATGGCTCCCAAGTTTTCAAAACTATACTACTCAGCTGAAATTTCCTGGGACCAGACTGGCCCATTGTGATTCTCCCAAGTATTCGTCCCTGACCCAAAAAAAGAATGGCATCTTTCTTCTGCTCCCTGTCCCATGAAATGGCTCAGCTTTGAGCTTTGTAATCTTGGGGCAGGTTGTACCTTCATTTCCCCATTTGCAAAAGATCTCTAAGATCCTTTCTGGTTCTAAATACTATAATCGCTTCCAGACTCACTTAGCCACTAATGGCAACTAGGTGGTGTGAAAATAGAAACACCTGAACTACATTTACCCAGGATCCCTTTAAGTCACATCCTCTCTGGGTTCTCTGACCGCCCCCATGTTGGACGCCAAGGGAGGATGTAACTTAAAGGGATGCTGGGTAGATGTAGTTTAGGTATTTCTATTTATACAGTGGTACAGTAGATAGAGCACTGGACCTGGAGTGAGAAGGACCTATCTTAGCCACTTGCTAGCTGTGTGACCCTGGGCAAGTCACTTAACCTCCATTTGCCTCGCTTTCCTCATCTGTAAGACCACAATGATGGTTTTTACTATCTCTCAGGGTTGTTGTAAGGATCAAATGAGATAATGTTTGTAAAGTACTTCTATGTAAGTGCTAGCTATTAGAGGAAGCTTTCTTTAATGGCAGGCCTTTTGCTGTAGCCCCAATTTTCCACTTAACCATTCTCTAAGTAAGTAATTATCATGTCCTTCCTCCAAGAGAGAGCATGACATGACTCATAATACCCCACTGCAGAGACAGAGTTAGAATGAAATCAGTTCTGGCTTCAGTCAGAGAACCCAAGTTCAACCTTGGCTCAACTGCAAATTCAATCCAAGTTGCTGCCTCTGGTACCCGTGTGACCTTGGACAAACCACTGATCTCTCTGGGTCTCAGTTTCTTCATTGGCAAAGTGAGAGAGTTGGACTGGATGACCTCTAAGGACCCTCCTCCTTCTAAATCTAGGACCCGTCCCCTTCCCCACTTTCCCTTTACACCCTTTTTAGTTCCTGTCCAGTTCAGACATCTCGAAAAATCATCGGGTCCATGGAAAAAGAAAGCCAGGACTCTCTCCCAACACTGAGAAACTCAACTTCTCATCTGAAGCCATGGAGCGCCGGAGGTGCCTTCTAGCTAGAGATTTGCTTTAGTAACAGGCATGAATTGACTTACAAATTGCTGTTTATTTTTATAGCCTCTTCCAAACGTAGGGATTCTCCAATAAGCAGAGGCCATTAGGAGGATGCAGTAGCCATATAAAGACTTCCCAGGCAAAGAAGTGCTGAAAATGGAGTCGGTGCTAATTTTGCAACGGCTGCCTTTAGGTCTTGAGAGTGCCTGAGTGATTTTCACAAAGCCTCTTAGTTATAAATAACAGGCCGACTGCTCTGACGACAGGTTTAAATTAATTTACTGGGCTGCCAAAACTAGGCGGCAGCAAATATGTTTCTGATTTGAATGTGCAGCGGGACAGAAGGTGGTGGTTTTTTTTTTAACAAGAAATGTGACCTAACCGGCTATGTCCCACCCCCTCAGCATCCTAACTTATGCCTCTATTTACTGACTCACCAGGACATGCACTGTTGACCAGGTACACAAATTATCCTGGAATTTGCCTCGCATTGAATTCCATCCATTGGATCCCCTGCATCTCCCACAGGCCAGCTCTACAGAGCAGCTTGTAGATGATTGTCATGAGCACCAGGAAGGAGTGTGACACACAGGAGACAGCCTTCTCTTCCCTGGGAGCTTATTGTAATCAGCCTGTGGGAACAGCCAGGGATACAAAACCGTGCCAGGCTCTGCATAGAGGACCCTGGCTCTGGGGGCCTCTGCAGAGGTCATCTCTACAGCAGTCTCTCTTGGATCCGAAATCCCTGCTGTCTTGGGAAAGTGAAGAAGAATGAGTTGGCTCCAAGCCCTCCGCCAGCAAAGAGAAATGATGGCCGTTAATTAGCAAACAGTGCCATTTTTAACATGGCTGGGATGACTGTAGTGCCAGAGTCTGTTTCTGGGTTGGGTTATCTGATGAGGGAGCGTTTTTTCCCATCACTAGAGATCTTTGAAAAGGAATTAGATCCCTTGCCAGGATTGTGGTAGAGGGGATTCTGGGTCAGGTGAAGGCTGGATGAGATGACCTCTGAACTCCCTTCTAATGTTGAGATTCTAGGATTCTGTGATTTTACAAATGACTTTCCTCTAAGAAAGCCCACCCTAATGTCACAGTCATTCTCTGGGCACTTGTGTATAGAACTCACATATTATCCAGACTTGCCTGCATTTTGTATCATCAATAATTTATTGTTTCATGTTCTTCTAGCTTCCTGATTAGTATATACTTTTCTTGAAGGCAAGAAAGCCTACTTCTTTCCATAATCTAGAATAATAATTTAAAAAATAATGTAGAATAATAATTTTTTAAAAATCCTTACCTTCTCACTTAGAGTCAATACTGTGTATTGGTTCTAAGGCAGAAGAGTGGTAAGTGCTAGGCAATGGGGGTTAAGTAACTTGCCCAGGGTCACACAGCTAGAAAGTATCTGAGGCCAGATTTGAATCCAGGACCTCCCATCTCTGGGCTTGGCTCTCAATCCATTGAGTCACCCAGCTGCCCCCTAGAATAATGATTTTCAAAGGGCAAGGTCCTCTAGGTGTGCCTTGAAATGTCCTTCTGCTCCCCTAGACTTTCACAATACCTTGCCTCCAAATCTAGTTTGGTGCCTTCTCTTCTTGGCTTGGCAGTGGGAGGGCCCCCCAAAACAACTTTATCCATGGAGATACAAAGCTGCCTCCTTCCCTTCTGATCCTGAGGAAGACAAGAAAGAAGAGAATAAGAGGGAGGAGAGAAGAGACAAAAAATCTTGATGGGTTGGGTCTAGAGACTTGACTATTGGGAACTCTTCTTTGACTCATGGCAAATACTGTGCCATGATCTAAGAAATTTGAGAACCATTGATCTAATGCCCTGAACACAGCAACTATTTTATAGACAGGGAAAGAAGAAGATAGGAAGGAAGGAAGGAAGGAAGGAAGGAAGGAAGGAAGGAAGG
>NW_025397933.1:0-3938 GCF_016433145.1 Gracilinanus agilis | reverse complement strand
TCTCTCTCTCTCTCTCTCTCTCTCTCTCTCTCTCTCTCCTCCCCACCCCCTGTCTTTCTCCATGCATATTTAGGACATATAAATAAATGGAAGAGAAAAAGAAGTTCCTTTAAGCTTCTGAAAACCCATAATAAAGCCCTAGAGGATATGAACTGATGGATCTAAACCTTCCCTAAGCACAAAGTAAAATGATGGAGGACTCCTAGCAGGGGTTTTTGTTTAGTGACAGAAGGAGAAGATAACATCCATGTTAAACTCAGTGTTTTAGAAAGGAATTTGAAAACACCTTATAAAAAGAATATTTAATCAAACACATAGTACTAGGTCTACCACTACAGTTCTCCTCAGTCTATGGCACCAGTGCAAGGCTTTGCAGGAGCGGGTTTTGAGTACAGGTCGAGTGTAGCCTTGCTGGGTTTGGAAAAGATCATCATTAGATGACTGGCCACCAGTTGGCAAATGTTTTTGGACAAAGCAAAATATAAAGACCCTACTATGGCATAGATAGGTTGGGTATTACATAGTGGGGGAGAATATGCATGATTGATATATTCATAGGTCCTTGGAATCTGCAAATCTGGAATTTGCAAAGATCTGGAATATGCAAAATACTGGTTGTCTCCCAGGTCAAAATATTGCCCTTCACTTCCACAATGGACCAACTTCCTTAGGTCTCAGTTTTCTCAAATGTAAAATGAAAGACCTCCAAGGTCCCTTCCAGTTCTAAATCTATTATCCTATGTACAAAAGTTAAATGATTTTTGCTTAATCACAAACCTAGCAAATTCCAGAGGCTGGATTTGAACTCAGGCTCTCTGACTCCTAAGTCAATGTTCTTCTTACCTAATCCATGACCACCAGTTTTCAATTAGGATTGGTGGGATAGGGTGTAGGGTGGAATAGTAAAAAGGATATAACTTGGTTGTCCATGAAAATAGCAGGAATGAATAACTTGGAATAGGTAATCATGGTCTTCTTTTTAGACTGAGTTATAAATAGTCCAGGGCAGTGATGGGCAAACTTTTTAAAGAGGGGACTAAAGGAAAGGAAATGCTCATCTGTCAGTCTGTTTCTAAGGCAACTCTTTAGAAGTTTCATTGCACTTTATCCTACTCATTGTATTCGTCAGATTAGGAATAATGTCACACTGGCAGATAGAATGTTTCAGGGGGCCTCATCTGGCCTGCTGGCTGTAGTTTACCCATCACTGGTCTAGGGAAATAAGAACCAGGTTTGTTGGTTCAATCAGATAGATGCAAACAGAACAGAAAGTAGTGCTGAGTGAAGTGACAAAAGTAAAAATACCCCCCAAAAAGAGAGAAAAACAAATCCAAGCAAATGAGAATTCTGAGCCTTTCTGCCTGGGATCATTGCTTAATTCTCAGATGGTAACCAGGCTAGTCTGCCCTATGTGGATTTGACCTTAACCAAAAAGGCAAAAGATGGATGATAGGAATCTTTTATCCTTAGCTCTAGCTAAGAGAATGGCCAGTCTATATTCCTAAATATAGGCAGAGTGAATGAAACAAAGTTATTGATTAACTGGCTAGCCTTCTTGTACCTCTCTGTCCTGGGGCTATGGCTTCCTTGTCAGCATATCCCATCTTTCCCCTCTCCAAAGATGTTTAAATCCACTCTGCACTCTGTGTCTAATAGTCCAGTCATCAAGCCAATACAAGGCGACCTCCAGTCAAAAGGTCAGGCAAATTTCCATGATGACAAATTCCAAAGAGATAGGCTATACTCTTCTTAGACCTTTAGGAAGTAAGAAACCCATATGCAACAGAAAGACATCAATGGATGGGATTTGATATTAGACATAACAAACACAAAGACCCACAAGTATATTCTCATTTTTTGGATTCAAATATACTATTCCAGTTGCTTTTTCACCAGTGGAGGGACTTCTCATATTGAAGATCATACAAATGAGAAGGGAAAAAAAATAAATAAAGGCATTCTCTTATTCTCTGTGTTTAAGGCATCTATATTTGTTTTGTTTTGCAATGTATTGTATTACATTATGAAGATACGAGGTGACAGTACATTTTGAAAGATTATGTGATTAAAGCTAGCATGAGTGGAAGGTGCCAGACACGATCTGGGTGTCTATGCCTTTGTCATCAAGGGCTGCCAACTTTTGTTTGATATATAGAAGCAGTTTAATGTGATCACTTACTAGAACTGGGACTTCTCTCTTTTCCATTTCATTCCAATTCTCACCTGATCTTCTAATAACTATTCTCCCTCTTTCTAGATGTATTTTTGCTAATGATCAGCCATCAAGGATCATTATATTTATGAAGTTCACTGAATCCCATAAACATTGGATAAGCTGTTTACTGACTCATCTCACCTCATACTTCTGCCATGAGACTCCCTGAATGGCTAGAGAAACAGTGTTAAAGAGGGATAATTATGGACAGCTTTTGAAACATGGATATTAGCCACTACTTTTGATGAAGTATTTAGGTCAAACCTGGAGTTAATGAGTAGAATGAGATGAAAGAGAGACAGGGTGAGATAGCTGATTGGATTTAAGACTATTTTAACTACCTATGAGTGATGCAGGGAAATACCAGTGTGAAAACACCATACACTGATGGAAATTGGCATTTCATGTACAACCTATATAGTCACAGAAGGTTGCCCTGGGCATTGAAAGATGAATTCATTGTACAAGTTCATGCATCTATTATGTGTCAAAGGTAGAACTTGGATCAAGGTCTTCCTGATTCCAAATCTGCTCCTCAGTTCCTCTCACCTCCTTTTTTTTCCAGACACCAATTCCTATCCCAACCACCATGTTAGAAAAAAGAAAATATGTACATTTATTTTAAAAATCTCTTTTTATAGAAAAAAAATGCATGAGCCTTTTGGTTCACAAATGTTTCATTAATGGATAAGTAGTCAAGACAATGAGTACATCTGCTCCAGTACTCATGATGTTAAGATTGGTGAAATGATTTTGTCTCATAATTATCCATCACAAGATTTCGAACAGCTTCATTTTTTAAAAAGATCATTTGCCAGAGCAGTTTGTGATCATTAGTGAGAGTGAGAGAGATCTTCAAAGCAATATCTGTGTTAAATAAAGTTACTTGAACATTACCATCAAGAAAGGCTGACCATGATTGGGATTTGATCTTTTGACACTGTCAGTTATTAACAGAACTTGACAGATATAGCATCTGCCTTTTTTTATTAAAACATATTGTCAAAAGACTTGAATATGGGGGCCCTGGAGCAAAATGGTAGATGCTTTTTACCCATAGCAAAAAGTAGTCCTCACTAAAGGTAGGAAAGTTAGGTTAAGGGAACTCAAAACGGGGAAGAATGAGACAGAGGATATGCTCATCCTAAATGCCCTAAGACATAAACAAATAGATCATTAGGAGCGTGGTGCATATAAATATATATATGTGTATATTTCAAAAACTGGAAAATGACCAGGATGAATCATTTAATGTCCCCTGTTCTATTCATGGAGATTTGTCACCACCATGTGGCCAAATATCAACACTACATATTCCCTGGCTGAAGGTCAACTGGGATTTTTTTTTTTCTTCTTCTTCTTCTATGCAGGGAAAATCTTCTCAATTAACTTCAGAAATAGCCATACTAGTTACCTAAGTTATTTGTGGGTCAACCTTTGGGCATTCCAGAAAAGAAGAAAACATTTTTAATTCTCTAGCACCTATATACACAGTCAATGAGACCATTAGTAGTTCTGGCAGATTGGGAGTGAACTGATCAATTTATCCATAAAGAAATATAGATTGCACTGATTGGTACACTCCTGTAGGTTCAATATGAGTGTTTATTTCTTTTGTTGTTGTTGCTATTATATCTCTTCCTCCTTCCCTTACTCTCATTTCCTTCTTTCCTTCCTTCCTTCCTTCCTTCCTTCCTTCCTTCCTTCCTTCCTTCCTTTCTTC
>NW_025397932.1:0-3689 GCF_016433145.1 Gracilinanus agilis | reverse complement strand
ATATAATCTTTATATTATTTTTCTTTTTTTAATTAATTAAATTTTAATTTAAGTAAATTAACTTTAAATTAATTAATTAAATTGTCTTGCTTTGGGGGCTTTATTTAATTAATTAATTTTAAATGTTTTTCCATGGTTACATGATTCATGTTCTTTCCCTCCCCTCCTCCCAACCCCTTCTGTAGCCAACATGCAATTCCACTGGGTTTTACATGTGTCATTAATCAAGACCTATTTCCATATTATTGATATTTGCATTAGGGTGATCATTTAGAGTCTACATCCCCAATCATATCCCCTTCTACCCATGTTTTGGTTTTTTTTTAAACTTAACTTCTGTCTTAGAATTGATTCCAAAATAGAAGAGCAGCAAGGGCTATGGCTAAAAGTCATATAGCTAGGAAGTGTCTAAGGCTAGATTTGAGCCTAGGACCTCTAGACTCCAGGCCTGGCTCTCTATCTACTGTGCTACCAAACTGCCCCTAGAATTAGAAATTATAAGTAATTTTTTTTTAATTTTTTAAACCCTTAACTTCTGTGTATTGACTTATAGGTGGAAGATTGGTAAGGGTATGTAAGTAATTTCTTATCCACTTGTAGATCAATGGACAAAGTGATTTATATACAACTTTCGTGACAAAAAACTCAATGAAGGATAATGAATTATCAGTGCCACTTTATAGATGAGAAAACTAAGACTCATGCAAATGAACCAGCTCAGGATCGTGGAACTAAGAATTGCTAGTACAAGGATGGAGAGTGGATCTACTGACCCTGTATCCAATGTACTTCCCACCATCCCATGGCTGCCTCCAGTTAAGAGAATGATTTCCCTTCGCTCATTCTCTGGGGCTTTCTACTTATTTCCAAGCTTGTCTGGGAAGTCTCAAGAGATGTGTGTAGTGTTCTCTTAAGGGTCTCCCAGGAGAAGAAGGGGCAGCAGAAGACACACGATGCCTCCACAGCAGACATCGTGTCACCCCATCAGGAAGGCCCAAGACATCATGCCCTTGGCACAGGGGTCTCCGCCTGAGCCCACGTTAGCATCCTGAGGGAAAGGGACTGCAGAAGGGCAATCAAAGTCACATTGTCTTTTTTTGCCTTTAGCATTTAATAATGAGGAATGTATAACCTTCTCACCCTCGAGAGACACTGTTTGATTCAGCTGTTTTTCAGTCATGTCTGACTCTTCGTGCCCCCTTTTGGAGTTTTTGTGGCAAAGCTACTGGAGTAGTTTACCAATTCCTTCTTTAGCTCAATTTACAGATGAGGAAACTGAGGCAAACAGAGTGAAGAGTTTTGCCCAGGGTCACATAGTGAGTTAGTCTAAAACCAGATTTGAACTCAGGAAGATTCCTGGTCCCAGGACAAGCATTCCATCCACTGTGCCATCTACTGTTTAAACTTGTACTAAATTAAATTAAAACCTACACATCACCACATATTGACAAATCAGTTCCTGGAATTAGGTAAGGGCTTGATTGTGTTAGGAAATAGGGAGAGGAGGAAACCAACTAGAGAGTCTTTCTGTCTGAGAAGCCAAGATTCCTGGGGTCCTATTTGAAAATCTGACCTCTTCCAGCAGGTGGGTCATGGGACAGACACCTTCCTATTCTGGTTGAGGAATTTCCTCTGCTCATGAAAATTCACTCTTTTTCTGCCTTTTAAAGTCTTAGACTATTGAGAAGTTAAGTGACTGAGCCAGAGGCCCACAGCCAGGATGTGGTTTTGTTTTTTTGTTTTTGTTTTTGTTTTTAATATGATCCATTTATTAGTGAGGATAGCAATTACCAAGAAATGGGGTCATGGCCTCTCTCTCAGTAATCAGAGACTTCACAGCCAGGATGTGCTAAAAGACAGCCTCATACCTAGGTTTTCCTTATTCAAAGATCAGCTCTCTATTCACTACGCCACACATCTCTTGTTCCTATTATAGATAGTTTTATTAAATTCGACTTTGTACTAGCTTTTCTGAGGCCTGACTCTATTAGCTCGATTCTGTTATATTAACTGTTTCTTCCAGGTTTGGATCATTTCCAAATTTATAAGCACGATAGCCAAATCTCCAATCATTGTTTGATAAATCTGCCAGATGACCATTTACCACTTACCTGGGATAAAACATTTCAGTTTGCTGAATCTCAGGAAAAATAAGAATCTAGGCCAAAAAAACATGTAGCCCCTGGCTAAATGCAGATTGAAATATTTGGAACTAGAATAAAGGCCTAATAATTATTTTTAATTATTTAATTTATTATAATAATAATTTATCATTATTATTAAATTTAAATTTAATTAATAATAATAATTTCTCAACAAAGAAATGGTTAACAAAATAAATAGAAAATGCAATACAGCATAGATCATGTAAATTTAAGGTTTTCTTAGTCTAGATATGAGGACCACCATTTCTATTAGAGTTTGACACCTCTGGACTAGATGACAACTAAGGTTCCTTTCAAATTTAAATCTATGATCCTGTGATGGTATGTTGAACAGCACAGGGCTAAAAATAGATCCTTGGAGCTTCCTTTCTAAGACCTCCTTAGCCTAACATTGATCCATCAAGTCTTTAGGTTCAGTCATTCCAACAGTTTTTTTTTTTTTTAAACCCTTGTACTTCCGTGTATTGTCTCATAGGTGGAAGATTGGTAAGGGTGGGCAATGGGGGTCAAGTGACTTGCCCAGGGTCACCCAGCTGGGAAGTGGCTGAGGCCGGGTTTGAACCCAGGACCTCCCATCTCTAGGCCTGACTCTCACTCCACTGAGCTACCCAGCTGCCCCCCATTCCAACAGTTTTTAATTCATGTAATTGTCCTATCTTGTAGTTCCCATTTTCCCATCATATCCAATGAGATAACATGAGAAATTTCATCAAATCCTTCACTGGAATTCAGGGATACTACATCTTAGGCATTTTCTGATCTACTGATCTAAGTAGCCCTGTCAGCAAAAGTCAATGAAATCATCCTGGCCTGATCTGTTTATGATGGATCCATATTGGTTTATAGTGATTAACACTTCCCTTTTCAAAGGCTCACAACTATTCATTTAATACTGCATTCTAGAATTTTTCCAGGAATTATAGTCAAGATCAGAGGGCTATAAATTGAAGATTACAGATTGAGATCTTGAAGGATCCTTTAGAGATCAACTGGTCTAACAGCTACATTTATATATATACATATGATTGACTGCAAGCAGGTACGCTAAGCATTTATTTAGCTTGGCAGGCACTATGATAAGTGCTGGGAATATAAATACCAACAAAAAAGAGCTCATTTTATAATGGGGGGAGGCTGTGCAAAAAAGGAAGTTAAAAGGGCCAGGGAGGAAGGTGGGAGGGGATGATGGAACTGTTTGGATGTCAACTTACTGAAGATTAAAGAAATGATTGGTCTGAGAACCCTTCTCAAATGAAAATTCTAGGAAGAGACATTCAATCAAAGGGAGAAAGTCCAAGGGGACAGAGAGCTTTGGACATATGAAATCTAAGCTAAAGTTATCTTCTAAGATGAAGATTTTTCTCAGATATCATCCAGAGTGCAGTTTGGGGTGAAATTAATATTCCAGTTCTCTGGGAACCTTGGAATATAGTTCATTTAGGACTATTGATTTAAAATAATTAATTTATTAAAAATTAAACATATATATATATATATATAGTGCTGGCAAGCGATTTGATCTGG
>NW_025397931.1:0-2102 GCF_016433145.1 Gracilinanus agilis | reverse complement strand
CACCTCTATCTATAAATTTAATTATATTTTAATATATTTAAATAAATTAATGGATATTTAAATAAATGAATGAAATAAGATTTAAATAGATTAATGAAATAAAAAATTAAATATATAATATATATAAATATAAATGTATATATATATATGTAAATTTAAAGATATATTTAAAACCCTTACCTTCTGTCTTAGAATCAATACTATGTATTTGTTCCAAGGCAGAAGAGTGGTAAGAGCTAGGCAATGGGGGTGAAGTGACTTGCCCAGGGTCACACAGCTAGGAAATGTTTGAGGTCAGATTTGAACCCTGGACTTGCTGACTCCAGGCCTATCTCTCTATCCACTGAGCCAGCTAGCTAGTTGCCCCTGTATTCGCTAATATTTATATGCATTTAATAGAAGTTTGGGGACTAACTAGCATTCCAAAACTAGTAACTAAGTTGTTATTGTTCTTAGTCATGTCTGACTCTTCAGACTCCGGGCTCTTCTATCCTCCACTATCTCTCAAAGACTGTCCAAGCTCATGTTTATCTCTCCATCTCATCCTCTGCCATCCCCTTCTCATTTTGCCTTCAATCGGTCCCAACGTCAGGGTCTTTTACAATAAGTTCAGAAGGACAGGTATTTATTTCCTCTTAGCCTTTAATAGGATTTGGAACTATCTTAATCTAAAATCAGAAGGTGTCAGACAGAGGGCTTCACATAATCCTGGAGAGGCAGACTGAGAGAAAACAGAGGCAGGACTTCGAAGAGCTGAGTATCCCCAGGCCGACTTAGGACTTAGAAAGTCAAACTGGAAAGAATCAATAGTCACAGCAGAAAGGAGGACTAAGCTGCTTTCTTAGAGAAAAGAGAAGGGAGAAATCAGGGTGGGCTTCTAGGCCTTGTGGGTGTCCTGGAATAGGGAACTCAGACTGTAGTGGATGAGTCTGTTCACTTCTTTAGGGACTGAAGGAACATCTTACAAAAATATCTTCTCTTTTCCCACTTCTCCACTCCAAGCATGTCCAATAACTGATGCCATAATACACTATGCTCACCTATTTTATCCAAACATTTCCTATGTCTTTTTTTTTCTTCAAATATAAAGAGGCCAGGGATTAGCTAAAGACAGGCAAAGCTGTAAGATAAAGTTAAGCCTCTGCCATGTTGGGAATTTCCTTAACTGGGGGCTCTGAGCTATTATGATTACACTAATCACTTTCATCTGATATTGTTCAGTCATTTTCAATCATGTCCAACTCTTCATGACCCCAGTTGGAGTTTTCTTGACTTGTCATTTCTTTCTTCAGCTGGTTTTATAGTTGAAGAAACTAAGGCGAAAAAGGTTTAGTGACTCGTCCAGGGTCACACATCTTGTAAGGGTCTAAGACCAAATTTGAATTCAAGAAGATGAGTCTTTCTGATTTCAGTCCCAGTGCCCTTTCCGCTGTGCCACCCAGCATCCCTCATTTATGGAAACACCTTTAAAAACCTGAGAAAAAGGGGCAGATGAATGGCTCGGTGGATTGAGAGCCAGACATAGAGATGGGAGGTCCCAGGTTCAAATCTGGCCTCAGACACTTCCTAGTGGTGTGAACCTGGGCAAGTCACTTACCCCCATTGCCTAGTCCTTACTGCTCTTCTGTCTTGGAACCAATACACGGTATTGATTCCAAGACTGAAGGTAAGGGTTTAAAAATAAAAAATAATAATAATAAATAAAAACCTGAGAAATGGATCATTGTGGACTTGAGGGCTACTATATTGCCCCTCATTGTAAAGTAAGCTAACTGTTGTAATAGGATGTGACCAATTACATCCCCAGTCTCTGATATGAGACAGGAGACGGGGCAGGGTAGATAGAAACAGGCAAGGACTAGCCAAGATTGCCAGGTGAGATCTAGGCTAAGATTCAACTTCTGTCCTTCTGGAAAGGATCCAGTACCTTCCACAGCATCACCCACCAGTTACCTTAGCATATATATATATATATATATATATACATATATATATACACATGTACATACTATAATATATATTAGAATATACTATATATCTACTATATTATAGATAATATAGGTAAATGTATACATACTATAATATATTTATATTGTAATATA
>NW_025397930.1:0-2296 GCF_016433145.1 Gracilinanus agilis | reverse complement strand
TATATATATATATGAAAAAGAACCAAAGTATAAACACATTCAGTTTCAAAGCATTATTTTTTAACACATTCAATACTGCAGGAAATCCATGATTTCAGGGAGTGTAGGCACTCCAAAACACAATTGCCATCCATGTGGGTGACCTATGACAGCATTAAAAAAATTTCAGCCAGCCCGTTGGTCTGGGCTACTCTGAATTTGGCTCATCTGCTCCTGGGTCAGCAAACCTATTTGGTGTCTGGATTCCAAATCCCATTCTCTTATCTTTCCTTACTTGTTTGGACCTGCCTAAGATTGGACTTTACTGACACAGTCTTTGGGGACCCAGGGTTGGTCTCCAACCCCTCCCCTCTCCATGGTGAAGCTGTGGAGGGGAAGGTACTATGGAATACTTAATGACAAAATGCTTTACTGTGGCTAGGGTTGGTTTTTGTCTCCTGAAAGAGAAGCAAAGTGAGTAGTGTGATATTGCTAGCAGAGACTCAAAGGCTGGCTCTGTGGAGCCTTCAGAAATGAAAGTGATTTATAGAAATGTAATTCCAAGTGGCCTTTGTCTATTGATTTAGAGTATAGCATGTGTGTGTGTGTGTTTAACTTTTTCTGTTGAATTCTCTCCTTCTGGCTTTTAAAGCCTGGCTCATATGACTGAATTCTGTTAAGTAGCAGCTCTGTGGTGCCAAGGGAAGACTAGATTTCAGTAGAAGTGATTCTACAAACACTCAGACTTCTCAACTGAGAGACCCTCATCGAGGTTGTTATGAATGAAGCCATATGATCTTTGATTGGAGGCCATCAGAAGCCACCAGATGTTAAAAAGAGATTATATCTAACCAGAAGTCCCCTCCCTTCAATTATCAGGAATGTTTCAAATACTACCTTCTACTTGGAAACTTTTCCTGATCCTATCTGGAAATTCTTTTGTACATATTCTGCTTATACTTTGTTTCCGTTGATGGAGTGTAAGGTCTTTGAGGGCAAGGGCTATTTCCTTTTTTCCCTAACAGAGTGCTGATACATAGTTGGGTACTTTGCAAATAGTAAATATTTGATAGATGCAAGTAAAAAAGATCAGAAAAGAGTTACAAATACTCTGGAAACAGGATCCATTATCTCTTGTGGTAGCTTTGTTTTTCTGTGATTAAAAACAACAATGACAACAACACATTAACCAGTGGCTACCTCTGATATATAGTAGGGAATGAAAAAAAGGAGCAGACTGAAAAGCCTCTACTCTAGAAGGAGGAGTGTGATTTGGTGGAAAGAAGCTGAAAAGAAAATTAAAAGACCTGGTTTCAAGTTCTGACTCTGACCCTTACTAGCTATGTGAACATGCCCAAAGCTTCTTGATACTTCTTGTGGATATTTTCTCATCTCTAAGACAGAAATAACACTTTAATACCTCCCCAGTAGAACTACTAAGAAAACATAGGTGGTTTTCGGTGTAGCACTATACACTAACTGGAGGACTTTCACGTAAATTCACAGTACTTGATCCTTTCAACATTAACTAACCCCCTGTCTATTCAACTTCTTGCCTGTTTAGACCTGTTATATCTCCCAGTGTTTTCCTGCTTAGCTAGACTTGTGATCCTGGCTTCTCTGTCTGGACCTGTCCCATTGTCCCTTTGGCCTTGGTGTGACCAAGCAAGTTAGAGCATTATAAAAGGAGGAACTGATGTCTCCAGCTTTGGTTCAAGAGTCTGGAAGTCATTCCAGGTAGCATGCTCAAGAGGGTCTAATTTTGACCAAGTAGCCTTCTGCAATGAATTTGGTTCCTTTTCCAAAATGGATTTTTTTAACTGCAACAAACAGTAGAAATGATGCTGTATTTGAAGTCAGAGAAGCTGAGTAGTTCCATACTTATGTCAACTGGGTTTTGGGGAACCCCAAGTTTGCCCCTGCCCCTTGGGAAAATACTTTAAGGTCTATTGTTCTACTGAAACAAGGTCACTCTGGGACCTCCCTTAAGGTATTTTTCCAAGGGACAGGGACAAACTTGGGGGTCCCAAAAACCCAGCTGACACAACTACCTCAGTGACCTTTTGCAAGCTACTCATATCATCTGTAAAATAAATTGGTTGGATTAGATGACCTCTAAGGTATCTATCAGTTAAAAATGTATAAAACTTCCAGTTTTTAACACTTTTAAATTTATGTGACATGAGACAGTTGCCGTCTAAGGCCCCAGTCACCATGGAAAAGTTGGCCTTCAAGATCCTAGATAAAGAGACAAGAGGGAGAAAAACATAGAGGAGAGAGAGAGAGAGGGGGAGAGAGGGGGAGAGAGGGAGAGAGG
>NW_025397929.1:0-6637 GCF_016433145.1 Gracilinanus agilis | reverse complement strand
CACACACACACACACACACACACACACACACACACACACACACACACAGACACAAATAGGATATTAGATTTTTAATTTGAAGGCCTGGGATTCAATCACCTCTTACTCTCTCTAGTGAGTAGACAAGTCACCTGCCTTCTCTAGGCCTCAGTTTCCCCCTCTGTAAATTAAGGCAGCTAGACTTGAGGGCCCCAGAGGTCCCCCCACACCGCCACCATCTGCGTATGAGGGAGATGGAGTCCGTCCGCCCTAGGCCGCCTCGGCTTCCCCAGGCTCATCTTGAATGCCAGGGTTTTAATTTAAAATCAGGTTGCCATTAGCAACGGGTTTACTCCTGGCTTTGCCACCGTGTACGATTTCACAGAAATCCTCTTTCCAGAAACAAAAGGCTTCCTGTTTCATTGGGGGGGGGGCTCTGGCTGAGCTGGACTGTGCTGTCCCCAGATGAAGGCTGGCCTCTGGGCTGGGGGCCTCCCTTCATTCCTTCGTTTATTCATTAGTTCCCTAAACATTTATTAAGCCCCAGCTTTGGGCCCAGTTCCAGGGGGGCAGAGCTATGGCGTTAAGGAGGAGGTGGCCCCCTTTTTGGGGGGCTCTGCCCAGCAGAGGGATTATGGCCCCCCAATCAATGAGGAGCCCTCGCATCATCGATGAGAGCCAGGAGAGACTTGGCCCTCTCCTGTCTTAGACCCACGATGGAGGTTACTTGGAAGCCACTGAGGCAGGCGTCACCCCCAAATCTCCCCAGCTCCAGGCTTAGGACTGGGGAAATGGGGTGGCTCTTGAGTTGGACTATTGAGGAGGGGGTACGGTCGTAGGGTGCTCAGCATGGATGGGGGAGGGCAGAGAGGAGAGAAGATGAAGATGGAAAGGAAAGAGGGAGCAGGCAGTGAAGGGCCTTGAATGCCAGCCAGAAGCATACTTTAGCTGGTCGGCTGTGATAGACAGAAAGGCGAAGGGGGGACATTAATGAGGGCCATAGAAAGGGGCCTCTGAAGTCGTCTAATCCAGCCTCTTCATTAGTTTTTTTTTTAACTCTTCCCTTCTGTCCTGGTCTCAATTCTAAGACGGAAAAGCAGCAAGGGCCAACCGATCAGGGTTAGGTGACTTGCCCAGGGTCACACAGCTAGGCCAGCGTTGACCCCAGGTCCTCCTGACTCCGGACCTAGGGCTACTTAGCTGCCCCAACCTCCTTGTTTTTTAACAGAGGAGGAAACCGAGGGTCAGGAGGTAAGCTATTTGCCCAGGGGATGCCACAGGGCTCGTTGGCGCCTCCAGATTCCATCGGCTTGAAAGCCTACTTAGTGGGGAGTCACGGGGATGTGGCCGACCCTTCCCATCCGTGTGACTTCTCCGGGCCTGCGAGGTGGGAGGGCTGGCCTAGATGGCCTCAGACGGCCCCTTGCAGCCCTTCCCAGCCTCCTTGGCAGGAGCGGACCTGTTAAATACTGAGCCTCCCCGGCGATGGGCTTGGAATTTAGGACCGGCGTGCTTAGATGGGAGGGCTGACCGCCTGGCCTTTGTCGGGGGGGGCAGTGCCATGGCCCCAAGTTTGGCCCCTGCCTTTGGGTCCCTGGCTGTGGCACGCTGGCCGAAGCCCGTCCTCTCTCCGGCCCCAGCTGTCCTCTGGCAAGATGATTTTTTACTGAGTTGGTTGGCGATATCCGCCCTTTCGGGACCTCCTTTGGGCTCCTCTTGGCAGAGATGTCGGAGCCGCCTGCCATTTCCTTCTCCAGCTCATTTGACAGATGAGGAAACTGAGGCCGCCAGGGTAGAGCGCTTTGCCCAGTCTGAGGCTGGATTGGACCTCTGCGTCCGTCAGGCTTAGCCTTGGAGCTTGTAAGAACAAAGAGGGCCTGTGGCGAAGCTGTAACGATAAGCAGAGCCGAGTGACCCGTCTGTCCCCTGGCACAAATCCCTTCCTCGCCAGCCGGAAGGGCCTGCGAGTCCTTCTGACATCTTGTGACCAGCCGCAAGCCTGAGGAATGTTAAGCCTCGGGGTGGTGAGAGACAGACTTCCAGGAGGCCCGGGATGGAGCCCAAAGCTGCGGCGGCCCAGAGGGGAGGGTCAGCCCGGGAGGAGGGGTGTCAGCGGAGTGGCCGGGACGTGGGAGCTCAACGCGGGGGGCAGGTGGAGAGCCCGAAGCCCTGAGAAGGCCCCTCGGAGCCGTGCAGATCACCCCTCCTCTCCTGCCCATTCTGCGGGCGACACAAGCGAGCCGGGGAGGCTAAACGCCTTCCCCAAGACTGTTAGACAGCTAGGCAGTAGCTGTGCCCGAGCCGAGGCCCGCCCCACGGTGCCGACTTGCCCGCTCTGCCTGCGTAACTTCATTCTCCAAAAAGGCAGCATCGCCCCTTCCTGCGCCCGAGGGCGGTCACCTCCCTGGCCTAACCTAAACCGTGGCCCTGGGCAGAGCCTGGGCACGTCCCTCCCCAGCGTGCCCACGTCCGGCTGGCCTCCTCGGCTCAGGAGTCCTGGCAGGAGTCAGAGCTTTGCCACTTTGACCCTTGCCAGCCCTTGGCAGCGAGGCCAGGACCTCCTTCTCTCGTGCCTCTGTCCCTGAACCCTGAGGCCCGTCTGTCCCTCTGCCCGTGCCTGCCTCTTCCACCCCCTCGTTTTGTGCAGGTGTGAATGCCAGCCAGATCTGTTCTGCCCACCTGAATGAGTGCCACGAGGCTGGCCCCGTGCTTGGCACAGAGCAGCCCTTGGAAGATAAGGGCAGGAAAGGAATTTTCCTCCTGGGGGACTTTCCCTGCCTGGGGGTCCCTCCAGTGAGGAGGGCTTCCCTGCTGGTGGAGCTTCTGCTCCCCTAGCGAGAGGGACTCTCCGTCAGCTCTAACATGCGCGAGCGGCCGGCCCTCGTTGCCCATTTGGCTTCCTGCCCTTATTGCCGGAGGTCATCCTGGTTTCAGGGCCCCCAGCCAGACGGGCCTTCTATCCAGGTGCTGTCCTAGGAAGGCAAACAGAGGAGCTTGAAGGACTATGGCTGCTTTGTATGGGGCGCTGCACACAGTAGGGACTTAATAAAGGTTTGTTGGCTACCACTGAGTGCTCATTATTGAGCTTGAGACAAGTTCTATTCCTCAGGACTGGCCTTCTGCCATTGATTGTTTATTCCAAGGGTAGGACTTTACATTTATCTTCATTAAATTTCATCTCAAGATAAGGAGCCAGATCTGGAGATGGGAGGTCCCGGGTTCAAATATGGCCTCAGACTTAGCTGAGTGACCCTGGGCAAGTCATTTAACCCCCCTTGTCCAGCCCTTACCTCTCTTCTACCTTCAAACTGATCGCTAGTATTGATTCCAAGAGGGAAGGTAAGGGTTTATTATTTTTTTTAATAAATCTTGGGTAGATTTGGCCTCTCTTTCCAGCCTGTGAGGATCATTTGGGATTCCGGGTCCCCTGATGTGGTACCCAGTACTCCTGGCCTGGTGTCTTATGACAACTAAACCCCCATCCTCCTCCCTCCCTGCCGGCCCCTGTGCTGGGCTCCCACCGGGCCAGGGTTCAGGAGTCTGCATGGCTTTGAACCATTTCCCTTCTCTCCTCCAGTATGGCAAGAAGAAGCTGAAGTACCTGCCTTACAACCACCAGCATCAGTACTTCTTCCTAAGTGAGTACAGTTGCCCTCAGCACTCCCAGCAGAGTGAGTTCTCTTCCTCCCTTTGGGACCAGTTTGTGTCAGAGGAGTTCAAAGAACAACAGGGGATGGCTGGTGGCTCCGTGGACTGAGAGCCAGGTCTGAAGACAGGAGGTCCTGGGTTCAAATCTGGCCTCAGATACTGCCTAGCTGAGTGACCCTGGGCAAGTCACTTCACCACCATTGCCTACCCTTACTGCTCTTCTGCCTTGGAGCCAATATTTAATTTAATAACTGAAGATCTCATCTAATAAGTAACAGTAGACCCCAACTAGCAGTTACTAAATATTGTATCATAATAGTCTAGTTTATATTATAATGTTAATCATTGGAGATAGTATATACTATGTTATGTTAATATTATTGTGCTAATAACAAAAACTAGAAACTACTTAAAATAAAAATTTTACCATATATTGTTTTACCATAATATTAATAATCAATTATAATTTGAGATCAATCTAATAATGATAGATCTCCTATAATAATAATAACAGATGATATACAAATAATTATTATAATTAACAATAAAAAATAATGTAGTAATCTTGATATTCATATCTGGAGATCCCATCTAATGTGAGTAATATTGCCACTAAGAATGACAGATCTCATCTAATAAGTATATTATTACAGTGGTTATGATTACTATAATATGTCCCATATAATAAATCCACCTAATAATGAGTATATCTTGTTATTATATTCTAATAAATTCAATAATGACTGGAGAGCTCATCTATGAAATATGATTTGATTCTAAAATTATTAAATATTATTAGATCATAATATTGTAATTAATATATTTTTAATCACTGGAGAAACTACATTATAATGGTTGGTTATATTAATAATTCATATTATTATGCTA
This sequence comes from Gracilinanus agilis, assembly GCF_016433145.1. Taxonomy (NCBI): domain Eukaryota; kingdom Metazoa; phylum Chordata; class Mammalia; order Didelphimorphia; family Didelphidae; genus Gracilinanus; species Gracilinanus agilis. The sequence goes on along the minus strand of NW_025397929.1, from coordinate 2,122 downwards.
CTAACAATAACTAGAAACCCCCTGTAAAATAGCACATATTGTTATACTATAATATAATGATAACCAGTCAATAGAATAATAACAAATATTATAATTAATATTATAATATTGATATAAATAAACTGTAGTATTACCAATAGTAAAGATAGATCTCATTTAAGAAGTATATTATTATAATGGTCATGACTCTATATAATATTAATATAATAACACGTCCCCTCTAATAAATACTACCTAATAACTAGCATATGCTATAGTATTATTGTAATAAAGTATGTAATAATTAGAGATATCATCTAATAAATAACATTAGATCCCATCTAATAATTATTATAGATTACTTTATTATAAACATTATTCAATTAATAAATAATATATGATACTATAATAATCAATGATATTAATCATTGGAGATACCTAATATGTTGTTATAATCAACATTGTTGTATTACGACCAATAACTAGAAATCCACGTAGTAATAACACGTGTTGTTATACTATATTAACTAGAGAGCAATCTAATAATAATAGATCCCACCTAACTATACTGTATTATGCTATTATTATTCATATTATAATGTTGATATCGGTCCCTGGAGATCCCACCTATTACGAGGATGACTTATAATCCTGTCTAGCCTTTATGAGGTGCTTTATGGTCAGTAAAGCACTTTACAGCTATGAAATCATCGTATCCTCCCAGCGTCCTTGTGGACTACACGGTTATTATCCCTGTTTTACAGATGAGGAAACTGAGGCAGCCAGCGACCTTGCCTTGGGTCACCAAGCTAGTAGATAGTGTAAAGCTGGATTGGAACTCAGGTCTTCCTGACTTCAGCCTCCTTTCCCCAGAACACCTCTGCAAGGAAGACTATGCGTGTCCTTATTTTATGCCCATTTTAGAAATGAAGAATGGCGGCCCTTTAAGTAGATACAAAATAAGGATATTTGCTCACCGTCCAGAGGCAAATAAGAGACGCAGCCTGGACGCCAATCCAGATTCTTTGACTCTGACGCTTAACAGGCTTCTCATTCTACCGAGCTATGCACGCACCCATTTAATAGACAGGGAAACTGAGGCCCTGGTGTTTCAGCCCACAGCCCCACGGCTCCTAAGTGGAAAAACTCTGACTCCCAGCGGGGTCCCCTGGACGGCCCCCAGACCCATCTTATGGATGAGGAACCCAAGGCCCCCGGATAGGAAAGGACTTGGCCAAGGTGTCCCACCTCCTAGGCCATGGCTCAGCTCTCTTCCCTGGGATGCTCCCTGCCATTCCCCTCTGCGTTCTGTTTGATCCCCGGCATCAGCCGCAGCTCCAGGGGCCGGGCCTGAGCCCTGCACACCCAGGAGGGGGGGTGGGAGGTGGGAGATGAGGGTCGAGCCCCCCCCTGCTGCCCAGCCCTCTGGGCCCTTCTCAGTGTCTTGCCTCGTCTCATCTCCCCACAGTTGGGCCACCATTGCTCATCCCGATGTACTTCCAGTTTCAAATCATCATGACCATGATTGTGCGCAGAGACTGGGTGGTGAGTCCTCCGTCCGCAGGGCTGAGAAGGGCGGGAGGGGACCCTGGGGGGGCCTCCTTCCCCAGACTCGTCCTAGCTGGGTGACCCTGGGCAGGTCACTCACCCCCCGTGGCCCAGCCCTCGCCTCCCTTCTGTCTTAGACAGCAGGGGGGGGACTGGAGGTGCCGGCCTGCCTCCAGTCCAGGCTCCCCCTCTCCTGCCCCCTTCAAGTCCTGGATGGTCCAAGCATGGCCGAGAGGCCACCAGTGAGGGCCGTCAGCATTGTCTGCCTCCCTCGCTCCACGGGGCGCTCTGAGGCTTTGGCTCTTCTCTGGTTGTGGCTCCGATAAGGAGGGACCAAATATTGGAGGTTCTGTGAACCGAAACCTGGCCCAGAGCCTCAGAACTCCTCCTCCAGGCCCATCCAAGGAGCAGCAAGCTGTCCTCAGGCTCAGAAGGGCCCGAGTTCAAATCCTGCCTTTGATGTGCCCCAACAGAGAATCCATCCACTCCCTGGTGCCTTTGCTGACTCTATGACCCCCTCTGTCCCTTCCCCCCCTTCTCTCCCTTCCTCCCTCTCCCCTGCCCTCCCTCCTCTCTCTCTCTCTCTCCCTCTCCC
>NW_025397928.1:0-4704 GCF_016433145.1 Gracilinanus agilis | reverse complement strand
TATATATAGAGAGAGAGAGAGAGAGAGATGTGCATCGGTGTACTTGATTTTAATTTTCAAAATACCTAAATGCTTTTTAATTTTAAAATGCAATGCAGAGCTAAGTCAGGGAAAGGATGAAGACATCTATTTTTTCTCAACATAAAGGCAATTTTCCTTTCCTGAAATCTGGATTATACCTCCCAGAATGGGTGTGGAAGAGTCAGAGACAAAATGAATAACAATTTAAAGGTGGTTATAATATCTGGTTAGTGAAAAGTATGCTCATGTTATGAAGATAAAAACTGATCTGCTTTGCAAATACTTTCAATGAAGCCTATTCTAAGCTCAGAGAAGTGAGAATCTGACTTCACAATTTCAGTCTTGGATTCAGATGCTTACCCAGTTTGATAGGAGCTTTTCAAGATGCTTAGGCTTCTAATCCCATCCAAACACAAAAGCTTTTTTTTTTTCCTTTGCCAATCCTTATTACCTCTTGATGATGATTAGCTAACCAATCTCTGAAGGAAATGTACAATCAGGCCACTAAAAATACCTTTTATGAAACCCCCTTCCTTGAAATAAATAATCAACAGAACAAACGGTCAAGATGTACTTTCAATTTTGATCTAAATTACCCATTGATTTTTACCAAGATCTATGCCCTTGAGATTGAAATTCATTTTTCTCCAAGTTCTAAATTCCAAAAGAGTGACTTGTGAGTACCTGTTGTTGGTTCTGATTAACTACCTCCATGGAGCAAACAATTAGAGTGTTTCTTCATTATTCACCCAACCCATAGATCTCTTTCCTTGACTGGTTTCCCCATCGAGGATCCATGCCCCAGGTACGGCACAAAACCAGCGTCCCAATTGCTAGCCCACATTCCCAGTTTACACAATAGAGCTGGGATCATGCTGACCCAGACAGCCATAGAAGACGAAGTCCTTTCTAAATCAAGTAGACTAGTAGTTTGGGCTCGCTATAGATAACAATAACACAATCCCATGTCAAGTACACAAATGTTCTCCCAATGGATTTATGAAGCAGGCCAAGTTTTCTTAAACAAACAGAGTCTGTTTCATTGTCACACTCCCGAACAATTATGCCAACTCACCCCTCCAACCAACACCTTGGACAGGTTTTGACAAATGCCTCTGAATCACCTGAGAAGGGCTAAAAGTCATAGTTCTGGAACTTGGTCAGACCAATTTTCTGAAGGGACTGAATGGCAATCAGAATATTGCAAAGAGGAGAGAAAGAAGGATTTTTACTTTACAAAAGCAGCTTTGTCCCTTCATGATATGACTCCTAATTAGAATAAATGATGTTTTTTTCTTAATTGTCATTCTTGATAAGTCTGTTTGCATAGCTTCATTTTTGTAAAACTGTCTAAATGTTTCTAGGAAGTGAATGCTGTCGGCAGTACACCAAGACAAGCCTTGAACTAGGACTGAGGCATTGCTCGATGTTTACAATTTGTCATCCACAGGGGTAATTTTGCAAGCGTAACACATTAAAAGACGTATTATAAAAAGCCAGGAGATTTCATTTTATCTGAATATATTTATGGAAATGTACCAAAAGTACCCATAGAAGCACATTGTCATTTTTTCCTTGAGCTTTTGCCAGTTCATGACCAAAAGCAAGCAGAGAATAGAAGAGCATTTATAACCATGCTGTGTGTATCAAGCAAACGACTTTATGAATAGATGGGGAATATTGTGTTTCAGGATCCAAGGCAGCAAAACAGTACTTGCAACTAAATTTCTTTGCACAATAGTGGATCTTTTAGTGGCTCATGGATGGCTTTGCCCTCTGTAATGAACTGTTCACCCTCAAGGGCTGGTGAAGGGGACAGAGGAAAAGGGGATTATGGACATGAAGACTCAGAACATCCTCACAACCCCCAACTGATAAGGAACAGAAGGAATCTGGCACCAAGAATATGCAATTTAGAAAAAGTGGCAGAAACTGACTATTCCCAATGAGCTAACAAGATTTCCCAGCAGGGGTAATTGTATGGTAAAGGAACCTACTGAGACCAAGGGTGATTGACTATACCACAAATAGGAGTCAATGAATCCAAAGTCAAGTTATAGTGATTTGTACAAAAATGGAAGACAGCCTTTTACCACAACCTACCCCTTCATGAAGGTAGAAAGTACAAAGTTGTTACATGTTGTACATGTTTTCTGACTTCTTTGATATATTGATACATTGTGTTGACTTTTTTCCTCTCTAAAATATATTATTTGTCATATGAGTTGTCTCTTTGGAAAGAGGAGGAGGGATACTTGGTATAACTAAGGTGATATAAAATATATCAATAAAAACTTATGAAAATAAAAGAAAATGGTCTTTGAAGTAACTTTTTCACTGAAAATTGTCATATGCATGGCACAATGGAAAGTAAAATGGATCTGGAGTCTGAATTTTTGGGTTCAAATTCTTATTTGGTCAATTATGTGAATATGGAAAAATCAACCGACTTCAAGAGGCTTTAATTTCTTTATCAATAAAATGAGGAAATTGGACCAAATCTCTTTTAAGGTACCATCCAGTTCTCAATTGATGTTCCTATGATCACCAGTACTCCTTTAAACTAGGTATTTCTGTTATATAGTTATCTTTGCATTCTTTAAGTAGAAGACATGACAAAATAAGATGCAGAGGCTAAAAGTCAAGACCTAAGCAGTTTCTTCTTACTAGCTGGCATAAAGGGAATACAGGAAGAACAAATACAGACTAAGGAAGGGTTCTATTTCTATCCCTTTTTAAGGAGGTATATTTTCAAAAGTCATTCCATCATCCATGGATTTTACTGGTCCTGTCTTTAAATAGAATAATTTCTACCAACTTCTAAAGACTTTGAAAAACCAAATATACTTATTTGATCATCAGAATAAGAGTTACCCATGAGTAAAAGGTAGCACTTTAAATTAAATGCTGGGGAGTTGGAGGAAACAAGAATTATTTCCATTTTATTCATTTTCTTCTCTCCACTAGGATGTCTTTTCTACTCATTAACAATGATTGGGGACAGCTAGGTGGCTCAATGGATTGAGAGCCAGGCCTAGAGATGGGAGGTCCTAGGTTTAAATCTGACCTCAGATTCTTCCTAGCTTTGTGACCCTGGGCAAGTCACTTAAACCTCATTGCCTAGCCCTTCCTTCTCTTCTACCTTGAAACCAACACACAGTACTGATTCTAAGACAGAATGTAAGGGTTAAAAAATTTGGTTGGATTTAATGCTCTAGCAGCTATATGGCACAGTAGAGAGAAGGGCTTGAAATCTGGAAGACTGAATTCAAATATAGCCTCAGACTCTTACTAGGTGTGTGACAAATTAATTAATCCTGATTGCTTCAGTTTACTAATCTGTAAAATGACCTATAGAAGGAAATGACAAGGCACTCTAGTATCTTGCCAAAAAAATTCCAAATGAGATCATGGAAATGACTGAAACAACTGAGCAACAATAAAACCATCCAGAAAATATTTGCTTTGTTTATAAGATGCCCCCTGTTTGATTTGAAGTTTCATTTCTGGATCTCTTTAGTTTTCCTAAATCTATAGGGCCTCCTGTTACAAGACCCTGCCTATAATCCTGAAATGAGATTGCCTATTTTACTAAGAAAATGGAGGCACGTAAGTGATAATTTCAGTAACTGAACCAATTTTCAAGTGAAAGTCAGTGGTCAAAGTCAATAGGGGAAGATACCATTGCAAGGTTCCTAGGAGCTAGCTCTGAAATCCTGTTTTTTCTCTTTCATACAATATCAATACCTCAAACTTAAAGAATTCTACTTTTTTTATCAAATAGTTATTTTTCAAAACTGGCACAAAATGAAGGAAATAAAAGCTTAGAGACACACTTGGAGGAGGTAGCAATGATAAATGCAGTGGGATTCACTGAGAATGGTAGGATTGTGACAAAGAAGAAATGTCCAGGAAGCTTTGAACTTGGGTAATATCAGTGTGTCTGGAAAAGGAAGGAAGGAAAGAAGGAAGGGACAGAATAAAGACAAAGAAACTGGGTGAAAATAACATTAAAGTAACAGAGAGGCAATTTACTGAAAGTGATTTGCACAAATATGGAAGTGGTAACCACTGAGCTACCTAAGGGGCACCAAACTACAAGAGCTATTCCTAAAGGAATACCCAAAGAGATTTTAGGTAAGAAAGGATATCAACCTTTGGGAATCTCCTTACCAAACTGGATTGGTGATTTAGCTTAGACATTCTGTCATCCAGCTACCATTGTACTCTCTGAGTGGGAGACATGATAAAAACAGTCCTAAGACAACACGTTTCCCATCTCTGATCCAAAAGGGAAATGTGGGAGGCAGTAATGGAAGGAAGGGGAAGAGGTAGATGAGTTAAAATGCTGGAGAAAAGAAAGGGTTAGGAGAATTTCTAATCTCTGGTGTAACCCCTTATAGGGGGAAAATTGGGACTGGTTTAGAATCTGATGGATTATAAATGACTCTTTTTGGTAAATAGAAAATATATGAAGAACGAATTCTTTCAGGCAACCAAAACTAAATCTGACCTAGCCGCACTATTACTTAAAGAGGGCAAGTGAAGGCTTAAATATGCCATTACCGCTCCCTCCTCCTCCAAAAGAGAAAGAAAGAAAGATGAAAGGAAAGAAGGGAAAGAAAGAAAGGAAGGAAGGAAGGAAGGAAGGAAGGAAGGAAGGAAGGAAGGAAGGAAGGAACG
>NW_025397927.1:0-1994 GCF_016433145.1 Gracilinanus agilis | reverse complement strand
CCTTCCTTCCTTCCTTCCTTCCTTCCTTCCATTTCTGTGGGAGAGGAAAAATGGGAGAGAGAAATAATAATGAAAATTTTTTAATTTTAAAAACTGAAATGTCCCACAAATGGATAAAAAAAAGCATTAATTAAGTGCTTACTAATGCAAACATGCAGTTATCGATTTTTTAAAAGTTCCTACACTACAGAAAAAATATATGGGGCTTACAGAGACACCAATATAAGAATGGCCTTCATCTTCTCCAATTACCTTCTCTGACCCTCAGTTACAAAGTGTTTGCAGCATCTCAGGCTATTCTGCACAATATCATCCATTTCCTTTGTTTGAGTGGCTTCTCTGCCTAAATTCTGTATAAAATCAGGATATGAAGTACAATATCTGTGTAGTACAAGCAGCATGACAAACTGTGAGGCTGTGCAGGACAGGCATCTAAATTCCATTGGGATATTCTGGGCTGCTGTATGTTGAACACTGTTATCTCATTCAGATATATTATGGGTCAAGTGACCTTGACCTTGAGTGACCATAGGGCATTGACTTTTGTTGCAGGGTTAGCAGCTGACTGGGGAAAAAATCCATGGTAGAAAATGAAGAGAGGCCTGCTAGACTTCTAGAAGCTGAATGGAAAACCACTGAGTTATCTGTATAAAAGGGTAACTCTCTGGCTTATCTCCCTAGAGTTACTGGAACCGATCAAGGATTTGGTTTGTTTGGATCCTCCCATTATTTATTGGTTTATTTATTACATTAAAATGCTCAGGTAACTCCCACCCTCCCCCATTAGAGAAGGCATCATTTGACAATATATATATATATAACTAGGTAGACATACACAATATTTCTGGGTTTTTTCCCTCTTCTTCACTCTAAAATAGATGAGAAAGCTCTCACTGGAAGGAAACCTTGAATCAAGCAAATTTTTGTTAAAAAATAAGTACAAATTTATAATATCATGAATACTATACACCTTTCCACTAGCCACCCAGAATGCACTCAACCTTTAACAGCCTCAAGTCATTTCAGTTGTGTCTGACTCTTCTTGGACCTATTTGGAGTTTTCTTGGCAAAGATGCAGGAATGGTTGCCATTTCCCTCTCCAGCTCATTTTATAGATGAAGAAACTGAGGCCAACAGGGTTAAGTGACTTATTCAGGGTCACATAGCCTGTATCTCCTCTATGTACTTGACATTCCAGCCAAATTAGTATATTTAGCTATCATCCTCCTTCATGTTCTACCTTTGTGACTTTGCTCACATTTTTTCCCCATACTTGGAATGTACCCTACCCCCTAACCCCATATGCTACCAGATGAAATAATAGGATCACACCTTTAGAGATAGAAAAGATCTTTGAGTTCTTTTAGTTCAACCTCTTCGTTTTACAATTGAAGAAACTGATGCTGGCCCAGAAAGGTTAGATGATTGTCTCAAAGTCACAAAAATAGAATGTGACAGCTAGAATTTGAATTTAGGCCCCCTGACTCTAAATGTCATACTCTTTCTATTCTATCACCTTTCATATCTTTTTTAAAAAAATAATCCTTACCTTCCATCTTAGAACTAATATTAAGTATCACTTCCAAGGCAGAAGAGCAGTAAGGGCTAGGCAACTGTGGTTAAGTGACTTGCCCAGGGTCACACATCTAGGTAGTTATCTGAGATCTGATTTGAACCCATAACCTCCTATCTCTATCCTGGCTCCCTATCTACTGAGCCACCTAGCTGCCCCCCACCTTGCTTATTTTTTCAAGATAACAGCTCAAATATGCTTGTTCCACAAAGGCTTTCCTGATTCCCCCTGGCTGGAAGTGATTTCTCTCTTCCATGACCTCTCACTGCATATTGTTTGTACTTCTCTCATGCACTTATTCTGATTTAATTTACTTTGTGTATGCATTGCGCCCTATCCCACCCCTAACCTCCAACACAAAGAAAAAGAGAAGAAGAAGAAGAAGAAGAAGAAGAAGAAGAAGAAGAAGAAGAAGAAGAAG
>NW_025397926.1:0-2052 GCF_016433145.1 Gracilinanus agilis | reverse complement strand
GAAGGAAGGAAGGAAGGAAGGAAGGAAGGAAGGAAGGAAGGAAGGAAGGAAGGAAGGAAGGAAATGTTATAAAATGTTATAAATTTTATAACAACCTTATATTATTAAAGTTATAAAAAATGTTATAATGTTATAAAATTTGTTATATGTTATAAATGTTATAATGTTATAAAGAACCTTTCCTGATCACTCTGGTTGCTACTGCTCTCCCTCCTCAAACCACTTTGTATTCATTTTGTACATATTCTGTATATAATCGTATGTACACATCAAGTGTCCTCTCTCCTTACCTCACCCCAAATTAGAATATAAGCTCTTTGAGGTCAGGAGCTGTTTTACTTTTGTCTTCATATCTTTAGCTCCTAGTACTCATTGCCTGGCAAGTAGTAGGATACTTCATAAATCTAGGACTGTTGGATCCAAATAAAGGCTAAAAGTAAGTCAACCTGCCCAAGAGCCCCAGAGCTAGTCAATCATCTAACAAGGACTCAAAACCAAGTTCTCTGACTCTGAGCCCAAGACTCTTTGATGCTATCATGTATCTTCTGACTTAAGAGGTAAGTGAAACTGGGCCTGATGTTTGAGATGATTTAGAGCTAAAAGGATCTCCAAGGTCATCATATCCAACTTCCTCATCTTGCAGATGAAGAAACTGAGGCTCAGAGAGCTAAAGTGACTGCCAATGTCACCCAGGTATCTGTGTCTGAAGTGGAATTTGAACCTCAGTTTCTTCTTCTATACAGAGGGGTTGGACCATAAGACTTCGAAGATGCCTTTGAGCTCAAAATTTTATAAAAGGTATGTGAGACAGGCACGAGGAGATGCTGGGGTTGAAATTGGTCCAGCTGCCTCTTTGGATCTGGGTTCTTTTGAGTGGTTGCAGAGGGGATAATTCATCAATAGTTCAATAAGCATTTATTAAGCAATTACTGTATACAGAAAAAAGTCAAAAGTCATAAGTTGCAGAACAGGTCCTGGCCTGCACTGCTGGAGGGAATTTCCTTCCTGCTAAGCTATATCCACTCAGCTCTGCTCCTTACCCACCAGAGAATTGGTTTGGGCTTTGATAGGCCAGCATCCATCTTCTCTGGCTCACTTCTAGGCCTCCATACATACTTTCTGGTCATCTCCAACTGTGGCCCTGTGATGGCTGCCTCCCTCCCCTCAATACCATCTACTTGCTAGCTTCCTTCTAAAGCAGGGGTTGGCAACCTTTTTGCCTGTGAGAGCCATAAATGCCACATTTTTTAAAATGTCATTTCGTGAGAGCCGTACAGTGCTCACAGTGCGGCTCCTGTAACAGCGCCTGAAAAAAAATGGACTTTCTGGCTCCTGCAGAAAGAGCCACATCTGGCCCTCCAAAGAGCCAGATATGGCTCGAGAGCCATACGTTGCCAAACCCTGCTCTATATGTTATCTTACCCAAGAAGAGTAGCAACTGTCTTGTCCATTCATATTTATAACCCCAGCCCTTAACCCAGTGCCTGCCACATAGTAAGAACTTAAAAAATCTGCCTATTTATCTATCTATATTTCTTTTTCTTTCTATCTATCTTTCTATCAATCTATCTATTTGTCTGTCGGTCTATTACTATTGATGTCTACTCCAAGTATATGAAGCCTTCCCCCAGTGGAGTGGGTGGATAAGAACAATTTGTTCTAGTGGTCATTAAGGTGACTGAAGCAGGTGCTGTGGAGCGCCTAGAGCTTGAAGGTCAGACATCAACTATGCCAAGATCATACACTTCCTCCCAAGCCATCACCAGTCATTCCAACTTTTCTCTTGTCATTTGACTTCAATGACTTAGAAAGAGTGAGGATGATGACTTAAGGAAACTTTACTTCACTTAAATCCAATTTCTGTGCAAGTGACATCACCCCATGATGTCACTGGTTCTTTTCAAAAATAAAGGACAAACATCATTTATCTCTGTCTATCCATCTATCTATATCTTCCTCCCCCTCTCCTCCTCCTCTTATTTTCTTTCTCCTTCTCCTCCTTCTCCTTCTCCTTCTTTTCCTCCTCCTCCTCCTCCTCCTTCCCCTTCTTTT
>NW_025397925.1:0-10088 GCF_016433145.1 Gracilinanus agilis | reverse complement strand
ACACACACACACACACACACACAAACGCACATGCACATACTCACACACTAAAGCTTCCCACTCACTGCAGTTCTCCATTCCCGTGACATGAGCTCGGAGACCCCATGTACCTTACTTGGAGATGCCCTTCAAGACCACCTCAAAGCTCCCAATGCAGCAGAAAGGCCAAAGAGGCTGCCCACCCAAGTGACCCTCCATATGGAATCCATTAGCCCATCTCCCAGAGTCCTCCCTGTTAACCTACTTGCTCAGGTGAGCATTTCGCAGCTTAGAAAACTCAAGTCCAGTTAAGCTTTCATGACCACAGCATGAGCCTGCCAGCTCTCTGGGGCACCATCAGGGCACTTAAGATCAGATAGGACTCACTGCTCTTGAAACAGACTGGAAACCTGCGGCCATGCCCTGGGGGAGCCCACCTCCCAGGATCTCACATCCTTTCCATATCTGACAAAGTCAAATAATGTATTAGCTTTCTGGCTGGAGGGGTGAGGCCCATCTGTTCAAGTGAGCTTCTGCTGCATTCACCGGGTGGGCAAAGCAGGTTAATTATTGAAAGATCTCCTTCATTGCTGGCTAGAGGCCTGAAAACCTTGACCATAAGGCTTACAGGAAAACTTCAGTTAACTGGAACTTGGAGTTCACAGAATCAAAAACTGTTGAGCCTCGGAGTTCATTCTCCCCCAACCTCCAAAAGTCAATCATCGGCCCATGGTCAACATATCTGGCCACTAATGGAACTCAAACTCAAACCTAAGTCTCTCTAGGCTCAAATCCCACCCCAGACACTAACTGGGTAGCTTCAGGAACATTGCTTCTCCAGGTCTCAGTTTCCTCATCTGCAAATGAGGAGGCCACTGAGGTCCCTTCAGCTCTAGATCTAGGAGGCTCTGTGTGACAGTGAGAATGCCACCCCTCTATGCCTCTGTTTCCTCATCTGTAAAACAAAGACTTGGATTCAGTGGCATAATTCTAAATCTCTGAGCCTTGAGCCTATGACTGCCAGGCCAGCGTGGGCTTTTTTCCAACATATAACCAGACTCAGCTTACCAGAACTCTCAATAAACCAGAATTTTTTAAAATCCGCTTTTAGAAGAAAGAGGCAAATTGCCAAGAAATACACCATTTTTGTTAATCCCCAGGAGTTGCCCCAGGCTTGGGCCACTCTCAAACCAGACCAATATGCTGCATTCTCTCTGTCTCCAGCCCTGAGCAATGATCCCAGAAGGTCAGAATAATGATCCTACATCACTGTAGTCAAGGAAGAATGGGTCATGGATGTTAGATTCTATTTACTGAGGCAAGAGAGCTGAGCAAGACAATTTAGAAAAGACTCCTGGCAGCCAAGGGTTCAAGTGAACCCTTTAGATCCAAAGAAAATTCCATTCCTCCAGATCCTCATTCCAGGGGTGGTATGGTGAGTGGAGAAATTCCCATTTCAAGATTCTGACAGTCACATGTGCATCCGAAAAGACCCACAAATGACTATCTCTTGTTGAGTTTCTTCCTCGCTCCTGCCAGTCACCCTGAAGCCACACCATAGATGATGTGAGAAAACAATCTCACACCATCCATCTCTTCTTCCCAGGCCCATCTATCTTCCCCAGATGCCTGGCTGTCCCAATTCTCATGATCTTGGTGGCAGCAGCAGCAGCTTGGGGACACCGTGGGAGACTCTGTTAAGGGTTCCGCTTCCTGTCAAATGTCTCAGGGCTCTGAGGCCTCGTGGCTCTGAGCCCCAGCCTGATTTCAGTGGGACCTTGAGTCAGGGAGGCAGAAATGCTTTGTTTTCAAAGATGCTTACTAGCAGTGATTCCCAAAGTGGGCGCCACCGCCCCCTGGTGGGTGCTGCAGCGATCCAGGAAGGCGGTGATGGCCACACTTATTTTGTATTACATTCTATTCTGAGTTCAATAAATAGTTTCCTAATTTCCAGGGGGCTCTAAGTAATATATTTTCTGGAAAGGGGGCGGTAGGCCAAAAAAGTTTGGGAACCACAGCTTACTAGCTTGTCATAGTGAGGGGAGCTTAAAAATACTTAATGTACACCATCTCCTTTCATCCTCAGAACAGCTTGGGGAAGTAGGCCATCTTATGGTCCCCATTTTGTAGGTGAAGAGCCTGAGGCCCAGGGCAGAGAAGGGACTTGCCCAAAGTCACACAAAGGATCCTAGATCTAAAGTTAGAAGAGATCTCAAAGGTCATCTAGCCCAACCCCTTCATTTTACAGAGGACACTAAGGGCTGGAGACAGGAAGTGGCTTGCCCAAAGTCATATAGGTAGCAAATGACAGAGCCAGGATTGGAACACAGGCCCCATGACATCAAAATCATTGCTCCTGTGTCGTACCGGGCTTCCTTTGTTTCGGCAGGAAGGCAGGCTATATCCTTAAACCCTCAAAGTACTGGATGTTCAAGGTCAAATCGCCATCAGGCAAACAGAATCCCTGAGTCTGAGTCTACAGAACCCAATATGGAAAGTTCTTGGGAAGGAAGAGGGAAGACTGGAGCAAAGGTCTAATAGGGAACTGGAGAGAGGAGAAGAGAGGGGAGGGGAAGGGAGGAGAGGATATGTTCTTAGGGTGTGTGTGTGTGTGTGTGTGTGTGTGTGTGTGTGTGTGCGTGTGCGTGTGATAGAAGATGATTTTAGAAGGAATGGAGGGAGGGAGGAAGAGGGAGAAGGTGTTTTGCAGAAGGCAGGTTTGAACTGAGGCTTGGAGGAAGCCAGGGATGCCATCAGACCCTTGGAAAGGAGCAGAGCAGGCTTTATAAGGAAGTGAAAAATGGAAGGGGAGGTTGGGAGGGGACAGTAACTGAAAGTGATACTTTCCCAGAAGGAGATGTTGCTCTGAAACAATCATAGTGTCACCAGAACTCAATGTGCTGAAGGTGGTAGAGCAGGTGAACTAGGGTAGAGCAGGCTACACTTTGTCTCAGGGCAGAAGAAACAGCCCTAGAGCTAGTGGGAAAACAAGTGATTGCGTTCCTCTAAGGAAGAGGGCAGAGGCAGGGATGGGGCCTAATGATGAAATGATGTGGTAAGAGTAGAACCTGATACTGGGCCTAAGGAGCTGCCAAATGGCCTGATTCCTGGCAGGACGGAGCAAGCAATGTCCCTTCCCTCCTCCTGGTTTTGTGAGATGGCTGTCTCCTCTATCCCCTCCTTTGTGACATGCACAGGATTGAGAATGCCTTTTCCACTGCTTTCTTTGGCCATGGTGTTAAAGGCTCATCCCAAAGGCAAAGACTCCTAGGTTCTGCCAAGGTGCTCCTGATTTCAAACATATCCTGCAATTACTCCAAAGGAGCTTTTCCCAGGATGCCCGAGCTTCCTTTCGCAAGGTCTGGGAAAGCCATCTGAAGAAAGCTGCTCAAGCAGTTAAGACTAGGACCCAACTCATTACAAAGCAAATCTTTCACAGAAGGTCAACAGCAAATGAAAGCCCAGTTCATCCAGGCCAAGATGAAGCCCTCACCCCCCCCCCTACCCAAACCTGATGGACTTATTGCATAGGAAGTCAGGAAGAGAACCAAATCAATACGACTTTGTGCAGAACTGGGGATTGAGAGACCTCTGGTGCTCCCTGCTTTCCATGGCCCTCGTCTCTTGAATCCCTAGCCCCTCATCATTTCAATGATTCTATTCAGCCAGGCCTCAGCCTTGAAACACTCCCCTCCTTTAGTCCTTCACTGGCGCTGCTGAATGAGGGTGGAGAAAATCACACAACTATTCTCACTGGGTCCACTACACATTTCTGTTACACAACCCCAACTGGGCTCTCACTGCCACTAGGCAAAGTTTTCCAAACCTGCCTTATCAACTCACTATCCCACTCCATCATCTACCTCCATCGTGGCTCTTCCCAACATTTCCAGTCAGCTTAGAGTTGGGGACGAGAATCTGAGAATCACTGGCATAGAGATGGTCACTACATCCATGGGAACAGGAAATAGTAGGCTGGGGGGAGAAGAGAAGGGGGCCCAAGACAGAGCCCTGAGGGACACTTGTGGTGAGAGGGTGCTTAAAGGTCCTGCTTAAAGGTCCCATGGCTCCAACTGAGAAGCTCGCCTCAAATTTTACAGGAAAAATGTGGACCATTCTCCACAATGTCCTTCTTCTTCCCTCTTCCCCATCTCCTATCACTGAGATGCCTTTTGCTTCTGTCTCCTTCATCTCAGGAGACCAAGTGGCCTTACTCCTTATGAAGGTTGTATGTAACCCCTGGGCCTGCTCATGTGATCCCATTCCACCCCATCTCCTCAGACAGATTGTTCCCCACCTTATCCCTTAACCTCTCCCTCTCTGCTGGCTCCTTCCCTATTTCCTACAAACATGTCTCTATCTACCCCTTCCTGAAAAACCTTCTTGATCCTTCTGTCCCTGCTAACTTGCCCTCTATCCCTTCTACCCCTTTCAGCTAAGCTCTTCCCAAAGGCCACCTACAATCAGCACCTTCATTTTCTGACCTCTCACTCTCTTCTGAACCCCTTACAATCTGGCTTCTGACCTTGTCATTCCCCCAAAAGTGCTCTCTCCAAAGTCACCAATAGTTTTTATCTCAGTCCTCATTTTCCTGCTTAAGCTCTTGGTAGCCTTTGACACCACTGATCGCCCCCTCCCCACAAATGCTCTCTTCTCTCTAGGTTTTCAGGACACCCATTTCTGTCTCCTGGGTCTCCTCCTCCATTTTGGATGCTCCTTCTCAGTCTCCTTTGCTGGATCCCCCCCAAAGCACACCCTCTCACCACAAGTGTCCCTCAGGGCTCTGTCTTGGGCCCTCTTCTCTTCTCCCTCCAGCCTACTATTTCCTGTTCCCATGGATGTAGTGACCATCTCTATGCCAGTGATTCTCAGATTCTCGTCCCCAACTCTAAGCTGACTCCAATCTCAAATTTCCAAGGGAACTGGATAACCAGCAGACATCTTAAACTCTGCATGTCCAAAATAGAACTTCTCATCTTTCCCTATAAACTCTTCCCTTACCATGTCTACCTTCCCTGTGCCCTAGAGGACACCATCCTTCCAGTCCTTCCAGCTCTCAGCCTGGTAGTCAAGCTCACCACTCTCACCATCCCCATATCCTCTTGGTCACCAAGGCCTGTTGATTTCACCTTTGCATCATCTCTCACATATGCCCCCTTCCCCTTCTCTCCCATGCTATTGCCACCACGCTACTGCAGGCCCTTATCACCTCAGGTCAGGCCTTCTACAATAATAGCCTGCTGGTGGTTCCATCTGCCTCCAGCCTCTCCCCACTCCAGTCCATTGTCCCTTTGACCAATAGAGTGCCTTTCCTAAAGGCAAGTTCAACCAAGTCACTCCTCTAGTCAATAAACTGCAGAGGCTCCCTGTCACCTCCAGGATCAAATGCAAAATCCTCTCTTTGACATTTGGACCCCTTCATAATGTATAATCAGAACCTCCTATAATAATAACCTCCTATCTTTCCAGCCTTCTTATAGCTTACTCCCCCTCACCCCATGCCCGATGTACTCTTCAGTCCTGTGACCCTGACTTCCTGCCTGTCCCACAAACAAAAACCTCCAGGCATTATTCCTAGCTGGCCCTCATGCCTGGAATGCTCTCCCCCTTCTTCCCTACCTGCTGCCTTCCCTAGCTTCCATTACATTCTAATTAAAATCCCATCTTCTTGGACCCCTCCTAATTGTGGCGCCTTCTCTGGGTTCATTTATTCCCTATTCATCCTGCCATGTAGCTTGCTTGGTATAGAACTGTTTGCCCATTGTTTCCCCTACTTGATCGTGAGCTCCTTGAGGGTAAGGACTGTCTTTTGCCTTTTTTTGGCATTTCGCACAGTGCCTGATTGATGAACTGCTCACAACCACAGACCAAAACGAAATGCTGCCCTTACTTAGGGTCATGTCCATTGGCTTATCACTGGAGTTAGTTTGTTAAATAAGAGAGCCTGAGAGCTTGCTGGCTGCCTCCCTCCTTCCCTGCAGAGCCAAGCTGCTTCCATCATCCCTCCCTTCTGGGCCTGGAGTTTTAGCTGGTGACACCACTGTGTGCATGTCTATATTGCACCCAACACAGGCCAGTGGGAAACTAGAATCATCCCATGGCAAAAGAGGGGGCAGCCTCCAGACAGAGCAGGCTGAGCTGAGAGGGTCCTAGAACACAGAAACAGAGGGTCAGTGCCATCAAGGGCCTTAGAAAATCGAATACCAAGGCTGGGAGGGACTTTGGCGCCTTCAGTGTCAGAGCCAGGATCACACATTAGAAATTCTTAAGCTGAGATCCCTGAACCTGTTTTGACAAATACACAAATGTATAACTGGGATAACATTTAGTTGGAATTTTTTATTTGTTTTGATCACATTTTTAGCCATAAATGCCCAGGATTTCATACGAGGCTTTTAAAACATTATTCTGAGAAGGGCTCCTAGGCTTCACCAGACTGCCAAAGGGATCTAGGGTACCAAAAATGTGAAGAACCCCTGTTTAATTTCTTCGTTTTACAGAAGAGGAAACTGAGGCCCAATGTGATACAGCTACTAGGTGGCAGAGCTGCAATACCTAGATCACAGAGCAGTGTGTTCTTTCTCACAAAGAAAGGGGACTCATGGGGGCATCTGGGTGGCTCAGGGAATTAAGAGTCAGGCCTAGAGATGGGAAGTCCTAGATTCAGATACTTCCTATGTATGACCTTGGACAAGTCACTTAACCCCCATTGCCTAGCCCTTACTGCTCTTCTGCCTTGGAACCAATACCCAGTATTGAGTCTAAGAAGGTACGGGGTTAAAAAAAAGAAAGAGGGTTCACCCTCACTCTCTTCTATACTCTCAGAGACTTGTGTTACAGAAAACAACTGAAACCTCTCACAACCCAGCCCTGACACCATCTAAGACAATCTCCTGAGCTGCTTGGCCCAAGGCATTGACCCCATCAGGAACTTCTTCCCATGTGCTTGTCTCCCATATGCCTTGTGAAGACTGTAGCAACTTGGCCCCAGGGTCCCCTTTGGCTCCCATGGCAGTCTGGAGAAAGAATGCCAAATGAGAAGGGGTTGAAGGGACTCGAAGAATGCTTAGCCTGAAGAATAGATGCCTTCAGAGGGGGACATAATAACTGTCTTTAGGTATTTGAAGAGATGTCATGTAGAAGAAGGATTAGCCTTGCTCCGCTTGGCCCCAGAGGGCACAACCAGAAAGAGGGGAGGGTAAAAGCAGAGGATTTCAGCTGCATGTCAAGAAAGCCTGCCTAGAAATGAGCCGGCCCAAAGCAGCATGGGCGGCTCCTCAAGATAGCGGGTTTTCCTCACCCAAGGCCTTCAAACAAAGGCCTTAGCACCGGGTCCTGTTAGCTGTCCTCCGGGGCCCTTCCAGCTCTCAGACCCAATTCATTGCACGTGGCCCTTGTCTGTTGTGTAAAGCAGTGTCTGCCTGGATCCAGACAAGGAGTCTGGACTCCATTCCAAAGAAAGGTTCTGGCTGCCCACTAGTTGACAGCGAGCAGGCCTTGCAGTCAGGAACAAAAGAATGGCTAGTACAATGAATGAAAAGCCTTTCTGAAGCACTCACTTTCTGCTGGGCACCTTACTAGATACAAATCAAGAAGGAAGACCTAGCATGTGTACTGACTATATGACCCTGGACAAGTCAGAAGCCCAGATCACTTTCTAAGACTATAAAGCACAGGGGCCCAGGGGAGTTCAGGTGACTTGTCCCAAATAGACTTCTAGATCTAGAACTAGAATAACAAAAAGTATAATAATAGCCTTCATATAGGGCAGGGGTTCCCAAACTTTTTTGGCCTACCACCCCCTTTCCAGAAAAAATATTACTTAGCCCCCCTGGAAATTATTTTTTTAAATTTTAATAGCAATTAATAGGAAAGATAAATGCACCTGTGGCCATTGCCGCCTCCCTGGATCGCTGCAGCACCCACCAGGGGGCAGTGGCGCCCACTTTGGGAATCACTGATATAGGGCCTCGATGGCGAAGCCATGGCACATGTGTTGGCACCAGGAGGCTGCTCTGTTCCCCCTCATCCCAGGGCCTAAGGACTATTTTTGCATGCCCCGCCCCTCTGCCCAGCCACCCAAAGCAAGCACTTCCTCCCTCTGCTCTCTCTGGTAATCTGGGGACTCACAGACAGCTTGAATTTGCCCTCTGGGAATTCAAACTTGGAAAAGGTTTGCCAACCCTGATATAGGGCTTACTGTGTGCCAGGCACTGCATTAGGCACTTTACAGATATCACATTTGATCCTCACAACAATTCTAGGAGATAGATACTATTATTATCCCCATTTTACAACTGAGAATACTGAGGCAAACAAGTGAAGTGACTTGACTAAGATCACATAGCTAGTCAGTGACTGAGGCCAGATTTTAACTGAGGTCTCCAGACTCAGTGCCCTGCCACTGAGCCACCCAGCTGCCTAGGAAAAGGCAGCCCTTAGAGGCCCTTCGGTCCAACTGCATCACTTTACAGAGGAGGAAACTGAGACCTAGAGATGTGAAATGACAGATGTAAGATTCAAACTCAGATCTCTGACTCCATAAGTAAACATATTTTCTACTATACCACACTGCCTCATCTGAATGCCACGTTCATGGCCTATTTGGCATATCTATGTCATTTAAGCCTAGTGGGTGCCCTGTGACTCCTACTACTAATTAGTAGCTGTGTTTTCAGTCAGTGGATAATGAAGACCTTTGAATGAAAATCATCGAGGAACAGCATGGCGATTAGGCAGGGGACAGGGAGGGAGGGAACACCCACTTCTCCACAGAGCAGAAGTAGCAGTTTCAAAACAGAAGGCAGGGGCATGAAATGGGCAGCTCCAAAGACTCCTCTATTTTCCATGTCTGACTAAGAATCAATCAATTAACAAGCATATTAAGTTCTCTCCCAGTGCCAAGCATTAGAATAGATAAGCGATGTGGGAAATCAGGAGGCAGCTAGGTGGCTCAGTGGATAGAGCACTGGGCCCCGGATCAGAAAGACCTGAATCCAAAGCTGGCCTCAGATTCTTCCTAGCTGTGTGACCCTTGGTAAGCCATGTCACCCTGTTTGCCTCAGTTTCCTCATCTGTAAAATGAGTCGGAGAAGGAAAGAGCAAACTGTTCCAGCGTCTTTGCCAAGAAAACCTCATGGCATCATGAAGAGTCGACCGGGACTGAGCAACAACAACAATATGGGAACTCGTGAGTTAGCATAGATAGGCCACTTGATTCTGAGAGAAATAGTCCCTTGGTTGACTGCTGATGATCAGAATGGACTCAGGAAACCAGACCTATTGGCATAATAAGCAGTCTTCCTCTGAGAGGCATCTAGGAACAGTATTAGGCAGAACACTGGGCCTGGAGTCAGGAAGATACTTCCTAATTGGGTGACCTTGGGCAAGTTGCTTAATATTTCTCAGCCTCAGTTTCTTCATCTGTAAAATTGGGATAATAATAGCACAGGGTTGCTGTGAAGAAGAAATCAAATAAAAGCTATAAATCACTCAGAGGTGGTCTTTGGCTTTTCCTAGAGGCCCTGGTCCCAAAGCCATTTCCCTGCCCCCAGGGCCATTAATACTTAAAGTCTTGGGTTCAAATTCCACCTCAAATATTTATTTGTTAAGGGATTATCCCTTTCCTCTCTAGGCCTCAGTTTCTTCCTCTGTCAAGTGATGAGGTTAGCCTAGATGACCTCAAAGCTCCCTTCCAATTTGGACATCCAGTTAGGTTTTTACCACCTATTCATCCAACAAGTCAACAAACCTCTCAAGCACCTACTGTGTACCAAGCACTAGCCATCCAGAGACAAAAATGAAACAGCCCCTACCCTTGAGAAGCTTACATTGTACAGAGGACAGCAGCCTCCGGCAAGCAGTGAGCCAATTGATTCAAGATACTCCTGTGGGCCACTAGTTGAAAATATAAGTACAAATCCCTGTTTGCAATGAGCTTACATTCTGATGGGAAGATGGCAAGTACATACTTTGGTATAAAGTCTGAGTGTGTGTGTATGTGTGTGTGTGTGTGTGTGAGAGAGAGAGAGGGGGGGGAGGAGGGAGAGGGAGAGGGAGAAGGAGAGAGAGACAGAGACAGAGACAGAGATAGAGACAGAGAGAGGAGG
>NW_025397924.1:0-3004 GCF_016433145.1 Gracilinanus agilis | reverse complement strand
AAGAAAGAAAGAAAGAAAGAAAGAAAGAAAGAAAGAAAGAAAGAAAGAAAGAAAGAAAGAAAGAAAGAAAGAAAGAAAGAAAGAAAGAAAGAAAGAAAGAAAGAAAGAAAGAAAGAAAAAAGAAAAATAGATATGACATCAACATAGAGACAGATATAGATATGGTTATGCATAAGAATATGGCTAGGACCACTGTGTCATACCATGCTGCATAGAGGGCCAACCTCTTCCTGGGTTCAAATCTAGCCCTAGAAACTAGTTGTGTGACCCTGTGCAAGTCACTTCACTCTATTTGCCTCAGTTTCCTCAACTGTAAAATACTAATAATAATATTTATTAATTATCCAGTATGTGGAGGGTTATGTAAGTGGATAGGGCAGGACCAGGAATCAGAAAGGCTCATCTTCCTGAGTTCAAATCCAGCTTCACAATCTTACTAGCTATGTGACCCTGGGCAAGTCACTTCACCCTGTTTACCTCAGTTTCCTCAACTATAACATAATAATAATATTTATTAATAGCCTACTATGTGGCTGGCTATTCAGTGAAGTGGATAGAATAGGACCAGGAGTCAGGAAGGCTCATTTTCCTGAGTTCAAATCCAGCCTCAGACATTTACTAGTTGTGTGACTGTGAGCAAGTCACTTCACCTTGTTTGCCTCAGTTTCTTCATCTATCAAATGAGCTGGAAAAGGAAATGGTAAACTATCCCAGGATCTCTGCCAAGAAAACCCCAAATGGGGTCACGGAAAGTCAAACACTGCTGAACAACAACAACAATATTAAGAAGCTAGATACAGACATTGATATAGAGACAAATATTAAGATGCATTTACACAATGGATATGAATATGGATAGAGTCTATGAGAGAGAAAAACAGGAAAGTCTATTACTTTAGGTAACAGGAGCTTGTCAGACACAAACAGGCTGGGTGCTTAGCATCTGCCAAGAAAGGGTGGGGTGCTAAATCCCTTCTCACCTCTGATTTCTGTACCTCAGGGGGACAGGCTGCACTCTCTTTCAGCACTGAAACTAAAGCGGGAAGAGCACTCTCAGTGCGAGCGCGCGCACACACACTCTTACATGCCTTATTGAGGACACACACCCACAGTGATTTGATCCAGTTCTTCCCCAGGGCACATTTTTCAAGCCTGTGTCACCCATGCACAAAGCCAGAAACATCTCTGAGTAAAGCGATGTGCATGAAGGCTCACCTTTTGTACTCTCACATTTTAGGGGCCCTTCCTTCTTGAGGGATGTTCTTCTTTTCCTCTTCTCTTCAAGATCTGTGCGTTAGGCTTTGGTGAATCATGATCGGGTGAAGAGGTCTTGCTTCTAGTTATGATTTTTATCCTTTTGGCTTTAGATTCTAGGCTTGAGGCTAGAGAAAAAAGATGACATGTGCCAGGCGAGTCAAACCACCATCACCACTTCTACTCTGCTCAGATACTCAGGGAGACATTCTGGGACCCTGAATTATAGAGCCCTGTGTTGGACAGTGCCTTTTAGACCATGAGTCCCACTTCTAGGCTGAACCCCAAAGCTGGCATGGAAGGGAGCGATCACTCTAGAGAAGGGGTGTGCCTTCCTCACCCTCACTAACACCAGCAGGTGGGCACAGGAGCCCTGTGAGTGGTAGCATCCTGCCCCACCACACTGGCGATCCCATTTCTCAGCTAGCCCAAAAAGCCATCATATGAAGAAAAAGCTTCCATGGATATGTGGCTCAACAACTGTTCCTGCAGAGGCTGTGGTCCAGGAGACTGAAGACCCCAGACAAGAAGGCCATCACCATCGCCACCAGCATGGTCCAGTGTTCAACAGCAGAAACTGATGGGATTTTATCCATAATGGAACTGACATCACAGAGGATACTATCACCTATGTTGCTGCTGTTTCTAAAGGTCCATCTGGTTAATAGCTAAAACATTTTCTATATGTTCTCTCCCCCATTAGAATGTGAGATCCTTGAGAACAGAGACTCTATTCTCTTTCTTTTCTTTTTTAAACTCTTATTTTCTGTCTTAGAATCAATACTGTGTATTGGTTCCAAGGCAGAAGAGCAGTAAGAGCTAGGCAATGGGGATTAAGTGACTTGCCCAGGGTCACACAGCTAGGAAGTATCTGGGGGACAGCTGAGTAACTCAGTGGATTGAGAGCCAAGCCTAGAGATGAGAGATCCTGAGTTCAAATCTGACCTCAGACACTTCCTAGCTGGGTGACCCTGGGCAAGTCACTTAACCCCCATTGCCTAGCTCTTACTACTCTTCTACCTTGGAACCAATACACAGTATTGACTCTAAGGTGGAAGGTTTTTTTAAAAAAAATAGAAAGTGTCTGAGACCAAATTTGAACCCAGGTCTTCCAGTCTCAAGGTCTAGTTCTCAGTCCACTGAGCCATCTAGTTGTTCTCTACCTTCTGTCTTAGAATCAATACTGTGTATTGGTCTTAAAGAAGAATAGTGTTAAGGGCTGGGTAAATGGAGTTAAGGGTCATACCCAGGGTCATACAACAAGGAAGAATCTGAAGCCAGATTTGATCCCAGGTCTTCCTGACTCTAGGCCTGGCTTTCTATCCACTGAGCCACCTAGCTGCTTCTAGTTTTATATTTTTATCTCCAATACTTAACACAATGCTTTATACATCTTTGTTATTGTTGAGTAGTTTTCAGTTGTGACCCACTCTTCTGAACCCATTTGAGGTTTCCTTGGCAAAGATACTGGAGTGGTTTGCTGTTTCCTTGTGACCCTGGGCAAGTCACTTAACTCCAAAGGTCTAGCCTTTGCCTCCCTTTTTTTTATTGAATTGATACTAAGACAGGAGGTAAGAGTTTAAGGAAAAAAAGAAAAAGAAGAGAAGCCTGGCTAGGAGAGAAGCCAAGGACCAAGACTGGTTATTTTTGCTTCATTTTCATTTTATCTTTGCATACCTGACAGAGTGTCTTGTACCTAATTCTTGGTTGGATTGTATACATGTGGTTATAATATATATATGTATATATA
>NW_025397923.1:0-5966 GCF_016433145.1 Gracilinanus agilis | reverse complement strand
GAAGGAAGGAAGGAAGGAAGGAAGGAAGGAAGGAAGGAAGCAAGGAAGGAAGCAAGGAAGCAAGGAAGCAAGGAAGCAAGGAAGAAAACAAGCATTTATTAAGCTCCTGATATGTATATGCCAGGAACTGTGATAAACACTTTACAAATAATATCTCATTTGATCCTCACAACAAACCTGGAAGGTAGGTGGTATTGTTCCCCTCCTTTTACATTGAGAAAAATGAGGGAAAAAATTAGGTGCCATATAGTTAGTAAATTTTAACTCAGCTCTTCCTACTACAGACCCAGCACACTATCTGCTGCATCATCTAGCTACCACACACTCATGTAGTAAGCACTTAATAAATGTTTGCTCATTGATTGCTATGATTTACTGCCTGTATAACCTTGGGTAAGTCATTTACCTCTGAGTCTCAATGTTTCCTTACCTGTTGGGTGAGAGGCTTGAATTAGATTGGCCCTGAGGTCTCTTGCATATCTAATTCTATGATTTGGTGGTGCCACTTCTGGCTCCTGCCCAAGTAGGAAACAGATCTTCAGGTAATGATCAGACTTCCTACTAGACATGGTCTACAGTGGTCTGTAGAGGAAATGGGAAAGAGGGAATGAGAGAAGAGAATGAGGATGGATATTTTCTTATCTGAGCCCTAATGTTTCCTCTGAGATGCAAAAGGGAAGAATCAAAACAGATATTGTTATAGAGGGTGTATGCAATATCTTATCTCAATTAGAAGGCAAAAGAGCCCTGGTTCTGCGATTAGAGAACCTGAGTTCAAATCTGGCACCTGAATCTGCCTGCTTTAACTTACTTGAGTTTCAGTATCCTTATCTGTAAATGAGCAGATTGCATTCAGTAGCTTTAGAGGTGCTTTCTCACTTTAGATCTATGATCCTAAATTCCAGTAAGAGAAATGGATTGATGAGAAACTTGGAAACCTTGGGCTCTGTGTACATCTTGAATAGATGCATAGGTAGCAGTGATTGAATTGTATTGTAAAAACCACAAGAAAAAAGATGGAGCTATCTAGAATTATCTCCTAGGGACAGACAGGCATCAAGTACCCTCATAAGAGAAATGTCATGGCTGGAAAAAAAATGAAGATCTAAGGGAACACACTGAATGACTATATAAATATCTAGCTGGAATACACAACAGAAAACTTGGTTGTTATAGCTCCCAATTAAGGGAGAAATAAAAAAGAAAAAACCCACGTAGACAGGGATCCAGAAAATAAATGCATATCAGAAATTCTAGATTCCCTTAATCAGCAAGTCAAAGTCAAAAGTCAGCAGAGAATACAAAAATACAAAGAACAAAATGCAGTTGTCCTTTCCACACGTCTGCATGTCTTTAACATGACATTGTCTTTAACAGACATAGCAGTGCCTTTGTGCTCTACAAGATCAGGGTAAAATGTGGGGGCCCTCTCGTTTTACCAGAGAAGTTTTTCTTTTTTCTCTTTTCTTTTATGGAGGGTTTACAGTATCTTATTGTAAGATTTGGGTTAAATATGCATTTTGGAGTTTCTAAACATTTTCTGTCTGCCGACCTTCACATATTGTCTGCAGCTTCCACAAAACTCCCCCCAAATTCCCATTAATTTCTTTTGTCAACTTGAGATATATTGAAGCCATGGTGAGGAAAAGTGTGATCTGGAAGGGATCAACTATAGCTTTATTTCCAGATATATCTAGTACTACTCAAGTATTTCATATATGTGTGTGTGCACACATATGTACACATATGTACATGTACACATTCACACAAATATATATGTATATGTGTTTGCCTGTGTATACTCTATTCCTTTGCTATATAATAAGTGTCACAGCTCAGTTGTAGTGTCTTCTATAAATCGATTACTTCTCCCAGACCCCAGTGCCATATTCTCAATAGACCGTGTTTAATAAACTTGAATTGTATAACGTCTTTCTGTAGCGAGCTGTGTAAACTGCTACAACTAGAACATGAATAAACAATGACAAATAGAAGTAGGGGAGAAAGGCTTTGGGGAATTGGTTTGTAGGCTCTCCCTATCAGTCCACGGATTTATATGTTGCTTATCGAGCAATTTAGCAACTGAACACTCATCGTTTTTTGCAATGGAACACATTCACCTTTGTGAGTTTATTGTCCAGAAAAGTCAATAAAGGCCGGCCCAGTTGCAAAGAGCCTCCTCCCCACTATTCCATTAACCCCCTTACACCTCTTCACTCCCAACCTTTTTATCTTGCTGTCTGTGCTGAAATTTAAGAAAGATCAGGAACACCTGTTAGATTTGGAAAGTGCCACGTAATCTGGGCTATACTGGCCAGTAGACTGGCAGCTAGAAAACACACAGCCATTCAGAGCTCACTGCACCACGCATCTCTTGGCATTTGGCAGAAAAATGTTCAATGCGTTGTAGTTTCTCACTTGATATGTAAGTGTATGCACATCTGACCGATTCCCTAACCATTTCCCTAATGAAACCATTGTCTGTAAAATGGAGGTGGATTTTAATGTTTCAGTGAACTGATTATCCCATGACCTGGTTTCAGATCTCACCTCCTTCATTTGTTGTCTTTGTGACCTTTGGCTTCTCTTTTACTTCTTTTTTACTTCTCTTGGCCTTAATTTCATCATTTGTAAAATGAGGAGGGTGAACTAGATGATCTCCAAGGACTCTTTCAGCTCCAAGTCTGTGATCTTACTCTATGAGCCTAATCATTCCCTTACTGCAGTGTTTTCTAAGTTTGGACACTTATATGACAATATCCTTTTTCTTTTTTAGACCCTCACCTTCTGTCTTAGTATCAATTCCAAGATAGAAAAGTGACAAGGACTAGGCAATGGAGGTTAAGTGACTTGCCCGGGGTCACACAGTGAGGCAGTGTCTGAGATCAGATTTGAACATAGGTTGTCCCAATTCCAGCTCTGTGCTCCCTAGCTGCCCTAGAGAGGATTATGTGTGTGTGTGTGTGTGTATGTGTGTGTGTGTGTGTGTGTGTGTGTATGTAATCCTTACCTTTTATCTTAGAATTGATACTGTACATACATATTTTTAAAATTCTTATCTTTCGTCCAAGAATCTATATACTATGCATATAGTACAATATATATTATACTATGTATGTGTATATGTGTATATATATAAAATATATATATACATATACACATTTAAATTGTTTCTGTCTGCCTATTCATAGTCTTATCTCCTTGCCCGGGAAGCTCTCGAATTTGGCTACAATATCTCTGGGAGTTTTCATTTCCATAACTCTCTCAGGAGGTGATGAGTGGATTCTTTCTATTTTACCCTCTGGTTCTAGGGTATCTTAGCATATGCATTGGTTCCAAGGCAGAAGAGTGGTAAGGACTAGGCAATTGGTGTTAAGTGACTTGCCCAGGGTCACACAGGAAGTATCTGAAGTCAGATTTGAACCCAGGACATTCTATCTCTAGGCCTGCCTCTCAATCCACTGAGCCACCGAGCTGTCCCTACTCCCCCAACAATATTCTTAATAATATGTGCCTAGATATTCTACTGCTTATCTTTGCAGACAGAAAAACTGGGGCATACAAACATTCAGGGAATTAATTTGAGAGGTCACCTGCCATTGGCAAGGAAAAGCAAAAAAACCCAAACCAAACAAACAATAAAAAATCAAAACAAAACTAGACCTCCGGATTATCATTTTGTTGACCTTGGATTATGTAGCTTCTCTCATTTTCTCCATATTTATCCCATGTTTAGGCTTTCACTTCTTACTCTCTATCTCAGTCTCTGTGTCTCTTGCTCTGCTTCTCCGTCTCTTTTTCTGTCTCCTTCAAGGCAAAGACTTCTAATCCTAGTTCTTCAGATGGATTCCATGAGCCAAAAGGGAGGAATTAGTGGAAAGAAGAATGAAGGCAGAGGAGGTGATGGCCATTCCCTCTCAGAACCTCTTCATAGTCAGGTCTGACTCACTTGGCCCTGAGTGGCATTGGGGGGAGTAAACTTCTGGGAGTGTCATCTTACAGAACAACCACAAAACTCAGGTCCTGACCACTTGTGGTGATTCCGTTTCCATGGGGCTCTCTGTCTGAGTAGGGGGTGCTAAACCCCAGGATCTGGCAACATTTCAATTCTACCAATCATATCCTCCTTCCCTACAATTCTTCCATGGTTTCCATTGGAGCTCATATTACTGATTTCCTGTCTTCAGTTGCTGTAGGTTTACACACAGCTGTGACTTTATCCCTATTTTTCAGGATGGGGAGGGGGAATTCCCATAGAAGGTGGAGAATCCAGAACTGAGAAAGAATCACTCTCTGAGGTGAAGGTGGAGTGCAATTGATTTGTTTGGCTGGATGATGTTTGTTACAAGGTGTTTGTTGGGTTTTTTTTCCTTCTCTTTTTTAACTGGGTAGAGTTGGGAGAAAAGAGGATAGAAATATTGATTTAAAAAGAGGATAATTGAAGCAGCTTTTAAATTGCACATATCAGAAGGGGAGGAAGTTCAGGAGGAAACAGATAAGCATGATAGTATTGAAAAATGCATGATATAGTTACTACGAACGAGTGGACTGAAATGGAGATTCATTGTTTCACATATAAATCTCTTTTGTGATCTGCTGTGTTTATGGAAATGTGCTTTTGGGGGGATGATTAATTTCAAAATAAAAATTTAAAAACAAAGAAGGGGTTATACAAAGGAAGATCATATGCTTTTCCTTGACCATTCAGAATCATCACTGTGAAGGAAGCAATCAATTTTTTTAACCCTTACCTTCTGTCTTAGAATCAATACTATGTATTGTTTCTAAAGTAGAAGAATGGTAGGGGCTAGCCAATGGGGGTTAAGTGACTTGCCCACGGTCACACAGCTAGGAAGTGTGTGAGGCCAGATTTGAAACCAGGACCTCTCATCTCTAGGGCTTTACTCTTTAACCACTGAGCTACCAGATGCCCCCAGAAGCAATCAATTATAAGAAATTAAGTTTTTAATGGGACAAAATGAACTTCAATCAGCAAGGGGGACCAACAATTTATAAATGCCATCACTCATACCACTCAGGAAATTCTTCCGAAACCAATGCCACTAACACATCTGATACTTTTTGGCCAATGCATGCTTTTCTGGTTCTTTGAAAAGAGCCATTCCTAAGGATCCAACACATTAGGGACCTGACCTAAAAGATATTTCCTACTTCACTTAGTGGCTTTACCTTTTCTTTCATTCAAATCAAATTTTATTTCATTTGCTCCGATTCCAAGGGCCCCTCCAGGTAACTTTATCTGGGGAGCCAGACAGTAGCTGACTGGATAGCACCTTACAAGATAACAATCGTCAACGTGTTAACGTGATGATTTTTTAAAAGTTAATGAACTATAGTTAGGGATCCATGTGTGTATTTATAAATGCTCTGCAAATGAAAAGTATTCTATAAATGTGAATTGTATATATATATATGTCTATATGCGTATATGGGTGTACACACACACACACACACACACATACACACACACACACACACACCCAATACCCAGCAGGCAAATTGCAAATAGCCCACAATGGTGTTTATTGCACTGCTCTATATATAGAAAAGGCAAGTCTGATAGAGGCTTTACTGTTTGATCCTTCCTTTCATCGCTATGTGGTGGAAAGCACTTTGGCTGGCCCTAAGCTCAGGGTAAGGGAGAAATAACCACTGGGCTTTCACTTCACAGACTTCAGCTCTTGTAACCAAACATAGAGCCTTCTGCTACAGGAAGGTTTGCCTAAGAAGGGGATTGATTTTCATTTGGTCCTGCAAATAGACTCAATGAACTTGGCTGGCAAAAAGAGGGCTAGAAAAAGAGCAAGAAGGAGAGAAAGAGGGAGAAGGATGGATAAGGGTAGAAAGAAAGATAAGAAAGAAAATGAGAGAAAGAGAGAGAGAGAGAAAGAGAGAGAGAGGAAGAGAGAGAGAGAGAGAGAGAGAGAGAGAGAGAGAGAGAGAGA
>NW_025397922.1:0-2312 GCF_016433145.1 Gracilinanus agilis | reverse complement strand
TATATATATATATATATATATATATTCATTCTGCTTCCAAAGAGCCCGTTTCACTGGTGTGGGCTCTTCTTCCACGAATACAGATTGCAACCTTCCTTGAAAAGTACGAGGCAAGCCCCAAAGAATGCATCTCCTGATGACCCACCAATGAATCCCTTGTGAGAAGAAGTCTTTCCATAGAGGGCAGGATCCTAGATTTGGAGCCAGGAAAGACCCTAAAGATCACCTTGTTCAACCCCCCCCCCCCAATTTTACGAAGGAGGCAGTACTTGGAGAAAAGCAGAGCGAACTAAGGTTGTGTTGCTAGCAAGCACAGGGAGCCTCTATTCTATCAGATGCACAGCCAGATTAGTGCAGGAACCAGGAGACTTCGTGTTGGGTTTTGGTACAAGATCAAAGCAAAAGCAAAGGGCAGGGAGGTTCTGAAGAGAGAGCCAGACTGGAAACAAAGATGTGATTGGAACAAAGCATGCTAATTGCCAGCTTGGCTTCTCCTTCATTTCACCAAATACCTCAAGTACAGCTGCTTATGACAAAACAAAACAAAAATGCTAGACTAATAAATACAGAAATGACTGCCACCGAGTGCATCTTTTATGCCTGTAAATGGTAAGGATCTCAAGAAGATGCCATGAATGTTACAAAGAGCTTCCTAAAGAAGTGGCACAGTGGATAGAGAGCCAAGCCAGGAGACGTGAGAACCTGGGTCCAAATCTGGTCTTGGACGCTTCCTAGCTGTGTGACCCTAAGCGAGTCACTTAACTCCAATTGCCTAGTCCTTCCTTCTGTTTTAGAGTCATTATCAGGATAGAAAGTAGGAGTTTAACTCCCTCACACTCCAAAAAAGAGCTTCCTCCTTTCAGAGAGCAGCGAGAGAAGG
The DNA here is from genome assembly GCF_016433145.1 of Gracilinanus agilis. Classification (NCBI taxonomy): domain Eukaryota; kingdom Metazoa; phylum Chordata; class Mammalia; order Didelphimorphia; family Didelphidae; genus Gracilinanus; species Gracilinanus agilis. The sequence continues at coordinate 1,432 of NW_025397922.1, read as the reverse complement.
ACCAGGGGAGAAGGTGATCATTACAGAAATCCCTAAGTGGAGAAGAAAGCAGAAAGCAAAATGGCGGGTGTAGAGGAGTGGAAGGAGGTTCTTTGGTGGGGAGGCTCTTGGCTCTTGACCTTCTGCCAACATTCACTCTTTTCCCCTCCCTACCTATCCTTGCAGATGCCACTTATCAAGGGATACCTTACCAAAGGTAGCATTTTGGACAGGATATCCCACTGGGAGGGCTCATGAAAGCCTCCCTCAATTCTTCCTCCTCCATAAGCCAATGAGGAAGCAGAAGCATGTGTGGCTCATGGAGGATTACAGGTCATTTCCTGGCTCCTTGTTCTCCTCTTGGCTAGAGATCTCCACTCTCTTTATGCCCACAGACCAATCTGTGCCTGCTGGCCCAGAGATTATGAGAGAAGTTGGAAGATGTGTGTCATGTGTTAGGATAAAAGAACAGAGGGATGGGTATGTGCTGGGGAGAGAGGGCATCCCGTTCTCTGGAGTGTGTGGTGCCATATGCAATGGAACAACAACCACACCAATTAATGTGTGTGTATTTAGGGAGCAGCAGTGTGGGGGAGTGGAGAGAGAGCCTGCTTCAGAGCCAAGATGACTTGGGTTTAATCTGCCTCTGATACACAGTGTTGGGGGACCCTGAGCCACTTGCTTAACTTTTCATTACCCTGCACAGATTCCTAGGTCAGGTCTTTTTATTCTTTTTTTTTTTTTTTAATGAACCCTTTTGGTTGTCGGTTGAAGTTTAAAGACCCCTTCTTGGAAAAAAGTGTTTTATTGCCTACATTCATACCTGAAGGAAATGCTGAATTTCAATTAGGGATTAGTGAAAAGAAAGATGTAATTTTCCCCCCATTTCTAGTTCATGGACCAAGGTTAAGAAACCTTCTCTGCTGGCCTCAGACACTTTCCAGCTGTATGACTCTGGGCAAGTCACTTGACTTCCATTGCCTACCCTTACCACTCTTCTGCCTTGGAGCCAATACACAGTATTGACTCCAAGATGGAAGGTAAGAGTTTAAAACAAACAAACAAACAAAAAGAAACCTTCTCTGACCCTGTATATCTACAGGAGTGGCTGTGATAGGCATTAAAGAAGCCAGCCCCCTTTCAGAGGACCCTCAAACTCAGATTTGAGACTAAAATCCCAGGGCAAGCTAACAATCACATCTTAGCAAGACCAGGGCACTCAGCGGAGAACTTTGCCAAGGATCTGGTGCTCCAGCTCACCAATGGGCTAATTTCTAATACTTAAGTTTAAAGGAAAGGTAACTAATATTGCTGGGCAGTGAGGTGGCCCAGTGCCTAGTCCTTACCCCTCTTCTACCTTGGAACCAGTACTGAGTATTGAGTCTAAGGTGGAAGGTAAGGATTTTGAGAGAGAGAGAGAGAGAGAGAGAGAGAGAGAGAGAGAGAGAGAGAG
>NW_025397921.1:0-2519 GCF_016433145.1 Gracilinanus agilis | reverse complement strand
GTATACTGCTTCTTACAGAAAAGAGTATACACTTTCCTGATTGGTAGGCTTTGGTTCCCCCTCCCCAAAGTTAATCATGTTTTTTTAGATAGAGTGACAGTCAGATTAAAGCATTGATTAAATGCTTCTTATAGGCCAGGTATATAATCTATAAATATATATATGAACCCTCTATAGGCTTGCAGTTTATTTAACATGGTAGCATTGTAGAGAGAGGGTTTGATTGGAAGTTTTGAATCCCATCTGTAAAGATGAAAATTAATATTCAATAACTAAATTATATTTTTAAAGTTTTATTAATAATAAAATAACAAAAAACTAGAGTGAAAAAGGTGCTAAACTAACTTCAGCCACACTCATGAAGAAGAGAGGAAGAGGGAGGAGCTACAGAACTTATAAAACAAAAACATGACCACACAAATATGGAGGCGCAGGAGAGATTAAAGGGAATTTTGGGAAATACTAAGGGACTTCTGCGGGATGAAGTCCAAGGGTTCAAAATCTCCATTTAGACACATCTCAGATACTTTGGAGCTGTGCGTCTCTGGACAAGTTATTTCACTTCAAGGTGAAAGAATTTTCTCATCCAAGGAATGCAAATGTTAATAATACTACTTAATTTATAGGGTGATTATGATCATGAGATAATACATATCGAGTGCTTTCCGAACCTTGTTCTGTTTTAACATTGGCTATCTCCATCATCATCGCTATTATCATTATTTCGGTATTAATTTTGGAGTTTATCTGCCAGGAAAAAAAAAACTCCCAATGATTTCTTGAGATTTTTTCCAGCCTTGTGATTTTAAGAAATTATAAATATAATCTAAATTAGAAAGCAATGTAAGATATCCCACAGTGCACCAGCAAGCCTACCTCTCTACACAGGCAAAGCCAGTGTTGTCTACTTCTGTGATGTGAGGTGTGTTAAAAGGCTCCATTAGCCAAAAAAAACCACCTCTATTTCCTTGCCTGCCACAGGGCTCCAAATGACTACACGACTCATTCTACTGGGCTAAGATATTATGTTAAAATACAAAAGTTATATATGTGGGAGGGAGGATGCACTAAATTGTAAGTCTACATCACTTCATCATGTTTGTTATTCTATCTTAGCAAGATGCAGAAAAGAGTCAAGTTTTGCTTTATTTTGATTTGGAGAAGTTTAGGACAGGTTCTGCATCTGAGGTGTTGCTTAGAGAGGGTCCTCTTGGATAGGACACTGTGCTAAGGATTCTGGGGGGTCTGGAGGTAGCAAAAAGGCCCTGGACATTTGTATAATTAGAATGGGGAAGGAGGAAGGGGAACAACATAATTTCCTTGCTTTCCATTTTAGCTAGGGCTAGCCTTGCTCAGTGGGGGCTGTCATGTGGTATTCTCTGAAATAATCAGGGTACACATTGCCACCGACAGTTGGCTCAGATTCAAGGAGGCTGTCAAGCTAATGTGCCAGGAATGTGGAAAGGCCACCTCTATCTCCCAGTACATAGGAAGAATACAAACGGGAAGACATAATGAGTTTTCTAGACTTAGTTTGCACGGTGTGTATCTGTGACCTACTGACAAATCAAGGAGCATTTCATAATAAATCATATGCAAGTGTTTGCATATAGGTTGTGGGGCATCTTCTCACCATTTTAAAGCAAAAGAAAATTAATATCTTTTGAAAGCATATATACATATACATATATAAAGACAGGTAATGAACTAGATCAATAGTTCTCAACCCCTTGGTCCCTTGACCCCCAAGGGGCAAAATGTGAAATTTCAAGGGGTTCACCTCATTAAATTACTCAGTATAATATGGAAACAAATTTTTGTTATTGTAGTTCAGTTGTTCAGAAGAGTCTGTCTGATTCTTTCTGACTCCATTTGGAGTTTTCTTGGCAAAGATACTAAAGTGGTCTGTCATTTTCTTCTCCAGTTCTCTTTACAGATGAAGAAACTGAGGCAGACAGGGTTAAGGGACTTGCCCAGGGTCAGACAGCTAGTAAATGTCTGAGGTCAGATTTGAGCTCAGGAAGATGACTCTTCCTGACTCCAGGCCTGGCTCTCTAGCCACTATACCATCTAGCTGATTGAAGAAGCAGATACATTTAACTTTTTTTTAAAAAAAGAAATATCTTTGTTTTTAACACTTTCAGTTTCTCCCTTTTCCCTATCCAACATGTTAGCCCTTGCAACAAAACATAAAAAGGACCGTTCCCCAGAAAGTAGTTAAATAAAACTAGCCAACATATCACTGAGTCTGACAGCATAAGAAACGGCAAAGTGATTATGAATCCCAGAACATCAGAACTGGACGGGACTTCAACAGTCATCTAATTCACCTCCTTCTGAAAAAAGTAGCCATCTAACTCTCATTCAAAGATCTACAAAGAGAAAGAACTAACCACCTCCTAGGGAAGCCCATTTCATTTGGGGATTGCACTAATCATAAAGAAATTCGTTCCAGAAATCTAGACTAAAAATAAATCTTTGAAATCTACATGTATTGTTCCTTGTCCTGATTTCTGAGG
>NW_025397920.1:0-2570 GCF_016433145.1 Gracilinanus agilis | reverse complement strand
AGGAGTTTTCCTTATTTGGGGAGGGTCTGGATGGTTGTTTGTTCTCCTCCTCTGTTTGCTCGGTTGTCTGGATTTTCTCTGTGTAGAAGCTGTCGAGTGTTAAAGACTTCTTTTTTTTGTTATTATTCTTTCTCTTCTGAATTTCCTGTAACTGGTTAGCCATCATTAGCCCAGCAGCTTCTCAGGTTTATCCTCGCTCTCAGTGTCTGTCTGAGATCTATTGGCTCCTGAGGACTGAGTTCTAGTTTTTTCCAAGGTCAGGCCCCCTGGTGGATTCCCTTGCTTGAACCTCTGCAGGAGGTTTCTTTACAAGTCTCAGGGAGCTACTTCCACAGTCGTATACCCGTCTGCACTGGTTCCCCACTTAGGCTTTAGTTCCTGGTTGTGTTTGCCTCCACCCAAGCCTCTGCTCAGCCGGCACCCACGCCTCTGCTCAGCCGGCGCTCCGCTCCCAGCGTCCGCTCCCGCGCGCGCTCAGATTTCGCGTGCGTTCTTGACTTAATGGGGTCCTAAGTCTTGCTGCTCTCAGGAACAGGTCCCGGAGCTGCTGATGACTCGATGGGTGCCCCAAACTTGCTCTATTTCTTTTTAGCTGGGTTCAGAGCTATAGGTGAGTGTGGAGGGGGTGGGGGTGGGGCGGTTGCTCCACTCGCGCTTGAGTGAGAGCCCTTTTTAGCTTGGAAATGTCTCGATTCCACGTACCTTCCACGCTGTGCCCTGTTGTGGGGTTCCTCCGTTCGTCTGGACTTGTTTTTATGTCCCCTTGAGGAGTTTTGTGTGTTTCGGTCAGGAGAGGTTTAGAGCTGCTTCTTACTCTGCCGCCATCTTAACCCGGAAGCCCATATGATTTTTTTTATTAAAATTTTTTTCCAACTTGCATGTTGATATAATTTTTAATATTAGTTTTTTGACATTTTGCAATATATGTTCTCCCTTTCCCTCCCAATTCTCAACCCTCCCCAAGAAGGCAGGTACTATTACATAGGTTGTATATGTATTATCAAATAATGCACATTTCCATGTTCATCATATTGTGAAACAAGACACTTATTGCTTATACTAGAGAAGAACTAATGGAAGAAATAAAGTGAAGAATGATATGCTTCTATCTGCAGTCAGACTCCATCTGTTCCTTCCACAATGGTGGATATTGTTTTTCAGCATGAGTCCCTTGGAATTGTCCTGGATCCTTGCCTTGTTGATAATAGTTAAGTCATTCATAGTTGATCATCATACATTTTTTTTCTATAAATAACTTTCTCCTGGTTCTGCTTACTTCACTTTGCATCACTTCATATAAGTCTTTCCAGGTTTTTGGTGATCATTTTGTTTGTCATTTCTTAAGGCATTATAGTATTCCATGACATGCATATACCATAATTTGTCAGCCATTCCATTGTGATGGAATACTACTGTGTCATAAGAACTGATGAGCAGGTTAATTAAAAAACATGGAAAGACTTATATGAAATTATGAAAAGTGAAATGAGTTGATCCAAGAGAACATCATATACAACTACAGAATTAAAGTTTGAAGAATAATTTGTGAATGTCCACCTGCAGAGAAAGAACTGATAAATAGAAATACAAAAGATATAGTTTATATATACACATTTTTCTGGTCAAGTGATGAGGGAAAAGAAGAAGAAAGATAGCAGAGAATTTTACCAGGGAACAAACAAATTAATAAAAAATAAAAATAAATTTAATTGATATCTTTTACACTTATTTCACCTTCATTTCCCATTGTATAGCTCCCTTCTGCCTCTTCCAGAAGAAAAAAAACCCATAAAACAAAGACATTTTCAGAAAATACATTTTAATCTGCTTTTGTTAGGATCTCTGGCCAGGAATCTGCCATCTTTATATTTTAAGCCATGATCTGGAAGTCCAAATTCTATTCTTGGATACCACCTTCTTAGCCACCTGTTCATTTCTCAAATTAATTTTTATCTTTCACATGTTCTGCCCCTAATGGGTAATAGTGAAGGAAATTCAGTTTGTGCCCCCTTCTTCCTCAGTTTCTTGCTCAATTATTAATAATAACTTTTAGTTTCTTTAGCAGTATCAGTATTATATCAGAAGGCCTAGGATTGAGTCCTGGATCTGCTATTTTCTATCTGAATGACCTTGATCAAATAATTTCATTTCTTTTGGGTCTCCATTTGCTTTCTAAGGATCCCACCAGCTTTAAAATCTTATGATTCCACTTGCCAAAGATTCATCCATTCCACACAAATTATAGAATCACACAATGATATTTTCACTTATTTATCTATTCATTGAATTACACAATTTTAGACTTGGAAAAAGCCATAGCTGTCAACAAGTCTAACAAATAGCCCTCTTCGCAATCCAATCATATTATCAACAAGTGGTTCAGTCTCTACTTGAAAACCTCCAATGAGTAAGGGAAGACCCACCACTTCTTGACCTACTTTGTATAATTTAAATTGTTAGGAAGTTTTCTTTTATTTTTTTATTTTTTTTAACATTTATTAATATACATTTTTAACATGGTTGCCTGATTCATACTCCTCTTATCCCCTTCACCCCCCCCCCCCCCGCAC
>NW_025397919.1:0-1824 GCF_016433145.1 Gracilinanus agilis | reverse complement strand
GAGAGAGAGAGAGAGAAAGAGAGGGAGAGAGAAAAAGAGAGAGGGAGAGGGGAGAGAGAGGAGAGAGAGAGAGTGAGAGAGAGTGAGAGAGATATGCCATATTTGGCAATTCACTTCCTCTCTTGTTGCCTCAGTTTCCTCATCTGTAAGGGGAGCCCTAAGATGTTTCTTTGACTTAGAATTCCATGTTCCGTGTTCTAAAGATCTCTGTTTCCTAAAGAAGCTGTTTTCAAGGTCTGAATCTTCAACTGGACCCTTTTATGTCTCTCTTAAGCAGCTCCAGCTCTGTTCATTACAAATGACAGGGTCCCTCTAGGCTTCTAAGAAATAGGAAGCCCCACCAGCTCCTGTTGGGGCTTCCAGGCCTGGGCTTCCCACCCCGCCTTGGGGCCCCTCTCTATCTGCCCCTCCCCTCCTCCCCCCTTGCCCCAGACTCTGTTTTCAATTGAAATCTGTTCCCAACGGCTCCTGATGTTTGCTTTTCTGGTCAAAGTCTCTCCTACCCCCTGGACTTGACTCTTTTCTACTCCCCATTTAACTCCCAGACAGACGGGGTGTTCTCAGAAAAAGGTTTCTCACACACTCACAGGCCCTTCCGCCTGGGGCCACACGAGGTGGCTGCCTTCAGGCCCTGCAGCACAACAACATCTAGACCTTCTAGAGGCCAAGAGCGGCATCTCGACCCCGATTCTCGACTCCTCTCGCCTTTGGTAGAGGGTTTTGTCTCCTGCTGATATTCCGGGCCTTCTGGCATGACCTGTGTGTGGGCCAGTGTTAGTTATTTAATGGTGAACATAGCATGGTAAAATGGAAGGAAGACTGATTTGTTGGGAGATCAAATCCTGCCTCTCATGCTAGGGGTCTTCGGGTAAGTGACTTGGCTGCTCTGGGCCTCGGTTTCCTCTGAGATGTGGACTTTGAACTAGGTGGCCTGGGAGCTTCCTACTAGCTCTTGAGCAGCTAGATGATAGAGTGGACGGGGGGAGTGCCAGGACCTGGAATCAGGAAGATCTGAGTTCAAGTCTGGCCTCAGATACTTACTTGCTGGGTAGCCCTGGGCCAGTCACTTCACCCTGTTGGCCTCAGTTTCTTTGTCGGTAAAATGAGTCAGGGAAGAAAATGGCAGACCGCTTCGGTATCTCTGCCAAGAAAGTCCCAAATGGGGTCACAAAGAGACAGACACAACCAAAAAGACTCGACAACAACAGCAAAGAGTGTGGAGTTTGAATCAGCTGGCCTGGGAGGTCCCTACTAGCTCTAGAACTATGACCCATGAGGTGAGAAGAGGTGCCCTTGGGCAGAGAAGAGAGGAAAGCCAACAGGATGTGAGGGAAGCAGGAAAGACAAACAGCAATTGAGTCTGGGCTCAACCCTTCCTGTGCACCTCACTTACAAAGCATCACTCAGGCATTGGCCGTATGCACTTGGACAAAAAGCACACCTTAACCAAGGCCACATCAGCCCACATACCAACAACCTCAGAATCACCCTCACATACAAGGCATACATACAGGGCAGTTCTCACACGCACCTACCAACCCTGCCCCATCAGTCACACACAGAGCTATGTTCCTTACACTTACATGTGTGCACACATACGTGCCCTCTTGTACACCCTCAATGTCCAAACATAAAGATACTCCCCCCCCCCCACATTCTCCCACACAATCTCTGGAATACACTTCCAGTCTCACACACATCTTCACAGACTCCCACATATTTCACAAACTCTCTGTCTCACATACAGCTGTATTTCCCTCCCTCCCTCCCTCCCTCTTTCTTTTTCTCTTCTCCTTTCTCTCCCTCCCTCCTTCTTATTCCTTC
>NW_025397918.1:0-10785 GCF_016433145.1 Gracilinanus agilis | reverse complement strand
TTACTGATCTGTATCTGTAATGCCTATAATTGGTGCTGCTCATAAGGAACAAAAGAACTGGGAATTAGTCTGGAACTCCCAAGTGATTAGCTGTGTGATTCTAGGCAAATCATTTCACTTCTTTGGGGCCCAACACAGTGGACAGGGGACTAGACGTAGAGTCAAGGAATCCCATTTTTGACGCCTATAAAAGCTGTATAATGTTGAGATCACTTAAGCTCTCTCTGCCTCAGTTTCGCTACAGAAGGTGGCAGCTTCAGGGGCCTAAATATACGGCTGTGACCATCATTGTACAAGGATATGACTCAGTGGGGCAGCTTCCGTAAGGTTCCCAGGGAAGAAGGGCAGTTTCATAGATAGGGCCCAACAGAGGCCGGCTCACCCATGGGAGGGTCTTCAGTGGATTTATCACTGTCACTGTCAGAACTTGAACTCGGCCGGGGGCTCCTCCCTCGCTTTCGCTGCCTCTGTGAGCCCATGATTGGGAGCTGGGGAGGCCCCACGGGGCTGTTTCCATGACCTGGGGCCAGCTGGCTCTCCCGATTCTTTGGGGGCCGACCTGGCCGCTTGGGGGGTCCAGCTGTCTTCGGGTTTTTCTTTGAGAACAAGACCGAGGTCCGTCTGCCCACCTCATGGGAAGGGGTTGAAGACAGGTTGGGGCCCAGACCTAAACCAGAGAGAGAAGCGATCGTGTTGGTGAGGGTTCTTGGAGGCCAAGTTCATGATCTAAGAGCGTCTCAGAACAGGATTCTAAGTAAGGGGAAAGAAGGAAGTTTGGAGTACGGAGGAGTCCAATGGGAAGGAAGAATCTGGGCTGGCTATCACTGCCCAGGAAGTGGTGACTTGGGGATCCCTTTTCCCTTGGTAGCTACAGTGAGAGGGGCAGCTGACTGTTGGAATGAAGGCCAGCCCCCAGGGTCCCTTCCCCCATGGCCCAGGCCCTCAGGGCCGCGCAGACCTTTGCCCGTCTCCTGGCTGCTGCTCTCCTCAGCGGCACTGTCGGTCTGTCCATCCTTGTCGCAGGGAGTGTGGGCCTGCAGGGCACTCCGCCCCGCTGAGCCGTGCCGCTCCGGCCCGTCCCGGCCCGCCTCCCTCTGGTGCGCCAGTTTCCTTCGTAATGCGGTCATCTCTTTTTTGATCATCTTGGCGCGGCGGGAGCGGTTGACGCTTTGTTTGCTGGCATTAACCTCGTCCAACTGCTCCAACAAGAGCTTCAGCTGCTCCTCTGGTGGCAGGTGTTTCTGGTTCTCAGACAGCAGAAACCGCTCTTCCTCTGGGGGGAGGGGGAGGGAGATTGGGTCAGGAGGGGAAGATCAGGGCCAGGGACAGCCCTGGAAGGCCCCGCGACCCCCGGCGCCTCCTGAAACCAAGTCCTCCCCATGTCCCACCCAGCTGTCCTCATCAGAAATACTGGCGCCATGCAGGCAGGGCCAACCTAGGACCCCGCCGGGCTCAGGGAGGGTCGGTTTTGGGGACTTGGGCCCATCCGCAGAGCGGGCACGTGTGTGTCTAGGAGGCGCAGCACATCACCCACCATCCTCTGCATGGAGCAGGGTCTCGTCCCCGGCCAGGCTGTGGGGGAAGTGCATGCCCGTCTCGAAGTCGATGCCCATCTTGTCTGCCTGCCGCCGGGCCTGCCGCAGCACAGTGCCTCCCTGCTCCCGCAGCCGCACTGCTGCCCGGTAAAAGATGGTGTCCTTGGCATTATATTTGAGGCAGTTGCTGACAATAAGATGGAAATCCTCCTCAAAGTCATCAAAATTCAGGTATCGATAGGCCTCAAGGTTCTGCTTCATTGTAGAAAAGTCCATGGGCTTCTTAATGTGCTCGAGGTAGTCAGGGACCTGCCGGGAAGGGACGAAGCAGGCCCTGGCTACATGGAGAGATCGACCACTGGCCCCCCACCCCCAGGGCCCTGCTCCAAACCACCAGGGTGGTTCCCCTCCAAAGATATCATAAAGGGAAATCTAGGGGATCTGGATTCCAATTCCAGCCGGGTGACTGACTCAGTACATGACCCTGAGCTAAAAAAAGGTCTCTGGGCCCCGGGGCTCCCACCTGCTCCACTTCACAAACAGGTTGTGAGGATGAAGTGAGTTAAAAGACAGGGAGAAGGCTCTGAAGATATCCTGCATCTGAACATCACTTTACTCTTAGCATTATGAGAGCGCTGTTCTATTATAGAGAACATTCCAAGCGTCAGGAGGCCCGGCTGCCATTGGGCCTAGCACTCCAAAGCTCTCTAACAGTCAGCACTTCCCAAGGGCTACATCCTGGGCTTGGGGCCAACCTCTTCCCCCACCCCAAAAAACAGGAAGTCTCTTTTTGTTGTTCAGTAAGGTCCTCTAAGGATGTCACCTCTTAGGAATGACTTATAGGCCTTGGAGCAAAATAAATAAATAAAGAGACTAAAGTCAATGAGCTCCAGTGATGGGAAGGGTCTCCCCATCCGACAAGGGCCTGGTGCCCAAGGAGGGCAGCCTGACTCTGGGGATGGAGGTTTACTTTGCCAGTGATGCCTGGGGGGCAGGGGGTGAGGAGTCAGGTGAAGCTCACAGACCCAATTCATCCCATTCCCTCAGACCTCTGTTCTCAGGAGGGGGCGCTGCTACTCTGGCTGGCAGACTCGGCCACCAGGGTCCCACCCACCCACTTCAAGAAATACCCTGGAGTCAACGTCAGGGATCCAACTCTGCATGAAAGGCCTGGGACAGGGATGGGGGTAGGGGTGGATGAGAGGGGAAAGGGGTTCTTACTTCGTAGATTTCTGTTACCTCAGACAGAGGGACCGGCTCGCTAAATATGTTGCCCGTGTCCTTCTCTTGGAGCTGTTCTAAGGTCTTACGGAGGAGGATGAGGAAAGGGGTCAGTTGCATTTCCAAGGCCACCTGCTGGACCTTGATCTGAAACAGAAGACAACTGATGCTCAGATGAGGGCCACAACCCAAGCCCAGAAAATACCTTGCCAGGAAAAAGGGATACAGGGATGGGCAAGGTGTGACACATGCGTGATTCTAACTTGGCTCCTTGGAGCCAACTTCGAGAGAGGGAGAAACCCTGGACCTTTTCATCATAGACCTAATTCTTAACTAAGGAATGCAAGTTTTTTGAGGGCAGAAGCTGTATTATTTGGTCTTGTATCCCCACTTGCCTGGCACGTGGCACATGCTTCTGAACTAATGAATATATTTATAGGGAAAAATATTTTCCTCCATGAAATCGAAGCTCACAATTTGGCACTTAATTCTATTTTGTGGAATAGCATTCCCAACTTCTTACCCTTAATGAAAACAAATTATCAACAAGAAGGCAAAGTGGTTTTTGGTGTCAGACCCCTCCCACCCCCACCCATCACCAGGCTCTCTCCACGTATGGCCTCAGTTTCCACATCTGTGTCCTCTGTGATAGTGGGGATAAAATGGGGATTACCGTCTCTCTCTTGAGCTTCTCTCGTTTCCGAATCAGTTCCACCAGCAGCCGTGCACGCTCCAGGTCATGGCGGAGCCGCTGCCATGACTTCAGTTGTTCTTTCAGAGCCCAATTCTTGTCCTCAGAATCTCTCTGAGGAGGAAATAAGGAAAATAAGATGAAATGGAACAGGACCGGGGAAAAAGTGGGAGCAATTGCGCATGTCCCAACCGGACAGAGGATCTCCTCTCATCCCTTTGACCCCGGGCTAGACAAGGATTAACTGGAGCCTGGTCACTGTCCAAGTGGACACTAGTCTCTGTATCGCAGGGGAGGGGCAAGCATGAGCCTCCCCCATCCTGAGAACTCCTTTCCCCAACTTCCTCCACACCATGTTCCACTCCCAACAAAAGGAATATCTTACCCCTGTCCCCAGGCCCCCTGGGGGAGCTGGCCGTGGTGCCCCAACCTGATCACAATTCCTTTGGGACTGCAGGTGGGTCTGCAGGCGGCGAAGTAGGGGGACCCCATTCCTGGACTGTCGCTTTAACGTCCAATAGCTGTGCAGCCTTTGCATAAACTGGCTCTTCCTCTGAATGGTTAATCGATTAGTAATCTTGCTGAGCCTGAGAAGGTGGGAAGGACAGAGGGAGGAGGGGGAGCACCCTGCAGTAATTTGTACAGGCCAACTGGTACCTACCTCTCACCAGAGGCTTTGCCCTCAGCTAGTCTCTTCTCAGCTTAGCTGGTGAGCCTCAGGCTAGCATTCTTATAGGTTACTGGGCCAGGAAGAGCCTCTGAGTAGGGCATGTGGGTTCAGTGAAAGACCCTCCTAACATCAGGAGGGTACAGAAGTGGGACTGTGTCCTCCATAGGATGCACAGATGGTGCTCCCGTCCCATCCTCATTGAAGCAGAAAGCAAAGGGTCTTTGGAAACCTCTCATCCAGCCGTAAACGCCATGGAGACCTGCTTAACCTGTGAAGTGGTTTCAGCATCCCCAGAGATGAAGCCTTCAGCAAGCAAGGATCCAAGCCCCCAACACCCAGTTCTACACCAGGGCAGGGGGCCTCTTGGGCCTCAGTGGCTCTTTGACTTGATTTTCTCTAGCTCAAAGGAATGATGCTGTGTGCAGACTCTAAGCTCACAGCCATTTCCCTCAGGGGACTATACCATTCAGTAAATGTAGAAGGGTGTGAGGATAAAGGGCAATGAGAGAGAGGGCTGTAAGCAATAGTAAGTTGACTAATTATAGCATTTCAAAGGGTAAAAAGAAGATGTTATAGGCCCAGTAAACAACATGGAATATATAGTTTATACTCCAGAAACTAGCTAACAGGTTTTTTTTATAGCTTTCTCTATTCATCCCCCTACAACCACCTTTTCCCTTTGGTTAAAGTTTCTTTTATTTCATCCTTTCTTCCTACTCACCCCTCATCCCCATTTTAGCTAGCTAAAATATGAAAGTAATGGCTATTTTAAAATTCCTTATAAAGTTTTACTCTCCTAAATCAAGCTACTTTTAAGTTAGGGTATATAATATTTTTTCTTGTGGGCTAGAAAAGGTTTACCAATCTCTGCTCTCCGTTGTGGCTCTGCCGGCTCCTGTTGTAAAAGCCTGGACCCTGGAGATGTGCACGCTAGCCCTGGCTGTTATTAGCTAGCTGCGTAAGCGGGGACAACTTACTTCATCTCTTTGGCCCTCAATCCCCCTCGCTGTAGAACAGAAGGATTGACTAGATGATATCTAAGGTCCCTTCCAACTCTTAATGACCGCAGAACCTCTTGGCCAAAGGGGAAATCATGGGGTCCCCATTCTTAGTCACCTGGGGCCCTGCCTACCTGTGTGGTGGGATGCAGGGGACTGATACCACAGGTGCTGCCGCCCGTTTTTCTGCCAAGATCTTCCGAGCCTTCTTCATCTTTATCCTTGACTTCGCCTTCGCTTTCTTCACCTTCTCTGAACTCCAGCCTTTTCCCTCTTCTTCCTCTTCCTCCTCCTCTTCTTCCCCTTCGCTGTGTGACAGGGCGGGCAGGCGGCGCACAGAGCCCGGAGGTGTGTGGATATCGCAGTAGGCGGTTTTACGCACACTGAAGGAGGTGCCGTTGGCCCCCGTTTCCCGGACGGGCTCCATCTTCATGTAGAGGCCGGCCTGCTGGGCACAGGTCACGTGGAAGGCCGTGTAGCAGTTGGCCTTGTGGCACTGGATACAGGCCCCCGAGCCCCTCTGCTTGCAGATGTAGCACGTGAGTTTCCATCGGGCGGGCGGGATGTGCTCGATGCTGTCGATGGGCTCCAGAAACACCGTGTTGGCAAAGCAGACCTCGGGGATCCACAGGGCGCACACTACGTGAGCCCACCGGCCGTCGTCCGTCTGCTTGAAGGCCCCGCCCTTGTTCGGGCAGAGCGCGCAGTCCACTGCCCGGGACGGGGACTGAAGGCAGCGGCGGCAGAGCCACTGGCCCTCGGGGATGTAGGGCACGCCGTAGCATTCTTGGTGAACGGCCAGGTTGCACATATCGCAGAAGAGAATCACATTGCTGTTCTGACACTCACCGTCATTGCAGATGCAGCACACGGCGTCCTCGTCCACCAGGGCGTTGGGGTCCCCCTTGTGGTGGCTCTCGAAATAGGACTCCTTCTCCAGCCGGTCCATCAGGTACTCAAAGACCTCCTGGGGGATGGGGCTCACTCCCTCCGTCTTCCGACGCTCGTTCATGATGTCCAGCCAGATATAGTCCTCCTCATCCATGTCATACTCCACCTCCTCATCCAGCTCCTCAGCCGATTTCTCAATGTACCTGCAGCAGGGGACACGGAGGCTCAGGCTGGAGCTCACCCTTTCCCCCAGCCCAGAGCCTCACCAAGTTCTCATGGGGACGGACACTGAGGGTCCGCTCATGTTCGTGTTCTCTCTCTCTCGTTCTCTCTCTCTCTCTCTCTCTCTCTCTCTCTCTCTCTCTCTCTCTCTCTCTCTCTCAAACATTCCCTCATTTTCCATCTGGGGAGGGTTGATCTTGTTAAAATGAACAAAAAAAAGGCACAAGTGACAAACGGAACTGAGAATATAAAGACTGGGGAGAAAAGCACCGAGATAGACTGCAAGGAAAAACACTTGACAGACCTCAAACACCCACTGTGGGAGGCACCTGGGAGCTACAAAGAAGCCTATCCCTGCTCAAGGAGGCTACGACCAAGGAGAAGAGATGCCATTCCAAGGGGAAGCTATCACAAAGGGGCTCCCCAGGAGTGAGAGAGCCAGAAAGCAGGAGGGAAGTCCAGAAGGTGTGTGGCCACTTCACTCCTGTCACTGGGGAGTAGAAGAAGGCTGGCAGTTGACTGGATAGAACCTTGGGCTATTGTTTGGTATGAGATGTCAAGCCACTTGGCAACCCACTGCAGCCTCGAGTCACTGCATAACTCCGGATAAATAAAAAAGCCGGGGTCCTACAGCAGCCCTTGGGACTGCTCTGATTTGCCAGTCCCTCCCAAAGGCTTTGGGGATGCTGCAGCATCTCCCATGATCATAGGAACCCCAATACAGCTCAGTGGGAAGCTGCCACCCAGGGGAGCTGGTACAGCAGACAAAGTCCACAGGAGCTGGGTGCAGATTCCAATCTCTGATGCCTGCTAGCTGTGTGACCTTGAACAAGAAGCTGAATTCCCCAGATCTGTGTCCACTCCCCACCTGTAAAATGAAGTGGTTTGCCTAGATGACGGCTGAAGTTCCTTCTAGCTCTAGAGATGATTCTATGAACCAATGTTGTTGCAGGAGGGTAGAAGGGTATTTATTTAGTGAAAGGGAGAGAAGCAAAGATCTGACCCACAGGGTGTCATTTCCTTTGTATTTTCTTTTCCTTCACTGTTGAATGCTTTGGGAATGACCAGAAAGTAGAGTTTGAGAGCATGAGCTCTCTTTCCTCCCTAGTCTTGGGTCCCAGCTTTCTACAGTGTAGCTGTATCCCAGCATCCCAGAGGCAGACAGTGTAACCGAGGGGAGGCCCAACATGATTAAGTCCTGTTGCTTCTGGGCTGGACCCCCAATATACTGGAAAGAGACAGAAATCAACCAGGCAAGGAGGAGGTCCATAAGGGGCAAAGGAGGTCAGCAGGAAAGGGAAGGACAGCAGGAATGAAAAGGGAAGAAGCCAGGATGAGCAAAAACAAGAAAGAACTGGCTTAAAAATCCATCCAACAGGGAGTAAGTGCCCATGAGCCACAGAATGATGTAGGCCCAGCAAGGGCCAGGGCCAGGGTCCAAGGTAACCTCCTCTCCTTTATCTGCCCGCATTCCTTAAACATTCATCCAACCTACATTCTGGCTCTCCCAAATTCTATCTGTATAGGCACAGAGAAGGGAGTCATCTCACTCAGGGTCCTCATCACAGTATAAAGGGGATTCTGGGCTCTTGAAACCTACACACCAGCAGAGCATAAGCCTTGCAGCCCCCCTCCCGCCCCCCAAATCAAGGGCCTCAGGGACGGACCTGGCGAGAGAACCGGCCTGGCTGACCCGGGGCCAGTGTTCTGGTCACTCCATCTATACATATTCATAGAAGGGACAGTGGAGGGAGCAGCCCAACCACTGTATCAAAGAAGCCTCAAGTCCTGAGGACAAACAGAGACGAGGAGACTTGTATGACCTACCTGCCCGGGTAGCTTTGGGGAGCTAGAGAAATGTGAGCTGCTCTGAGAGCTCCTGGCACCCCCTCACAGGTCCTGAGGGAAGCGTGAGGGGGAGGACAGAGGAGCCGCGAGCCCTGCCTGCTCTCCTAGCCCCGCTAGTGCCCGTCCTGTGGAGCTGGTCTTCAGGGCAGGGTCAGTGGCATGGTGGGAGGGGGAGGAAGGGCAGGACTGGCCTTACCGGTAGTAAGAGGTTGGGCGAGGTGGGGCATCGGGGGTGTCCTGCTCCAGCTCCCGGTATACCACCTCGGGCAGCTTTGGGGTGGGGTTGGCCGAGGCGTTGTGGTGGTGGTGGTGGTGGTGGTTCGAGTCCTTCCGCTTGTCCTTGTTCTTATGCTTGCCCGCCTTGGGCGTAGCGGCCGGGGTCTCTGTGTTCTCCTTGTTGCTGCCATTCTCGGGGTTCTCCTCCGGGGCCTCGTCGTCCTCGGACACCACATCCAGGTTGTCAAAGATGCTGATCCGGTGGACTCGGCCGTGCAGGTCCACCTCGACCATGCGCTGGGCTTGGGCGTAAGTCATCACTTCTCGGCTGGGGGACTGCGACACCTCCGAGGGGCTGGGGGACTGCTTGTTGGCCGAGCGGGACTGGCGCCCCTTCTTCTTGTGCTTGCGGAGGGGAGTCTGCTGAGGGGGAGGGGGGCTATCGTGGTCATAGTGGTACAGGTGGTACTCGATGCCGCTGTAGCTTTTATAGATCTTGCGGCAGGTCTCTATGGGGCACTCGTAGGGGGGCTTTGTGGCCCGGAGATTGTGGCAGAAAGTCTTCACATCAAAGTCCACCCCCATTCTGTCACATCTGGAATGCAGACAGACAGCCCTGAGTAGCTGAGGGGGAAGCTGGGGGAAAGGCTGGCAAACACCCACTCAGAGGGAGGGAGGAGAGCTCAGGGCAGGCGCCCCAGTTAATCTACCCAGCCTCCCCCTGAGCCCACCAGAGGCCACATTTGAATCCAGAACCCCCCTTCTCCAGCCCTGGCTCTCAATCCATTAAAGCCACCTGGTTGTCCCATCCCATAATCCATTAAGTAATTCTCGCCTTCCTATAGATACAGATCAGGGATCAGCATGCCTGTTTTTCAGACAGAGAAACTGAGGCTGGCCTAGAGCTGCTGAGAGTGAGCAGCAGGGCCGGAATGGCCATCTCCAGCTGGAATCAACAACGGACAGCTGTTATTGTTGTTTGGTCCTGTCTGACCCTCAGCAAAACTACTTTTTCCATTGCCTTCTCTGGTGTGTCCCCATTTTATAGATGAGGAACTGAGGCAAATAGGGGTTTGGTGGTTTGCCCAGGGTCACGTAGGTCAGCCGTGTCTGAGGCACGATTTGTACTGATCTTCCTGTTCTAGGCTCTGTGCTCTAACTGCTGGCCCACAAGCACAGAACCGGTGCCTGAACCCAGGCACTAGATTTTCGAATAGATCACAGTGCCAAGAACAGAACTTTTCAGCCAGCAAATACTGGGTTTTGACTTAAGGTGAACAAAGTGGTTTGTATTATGTTTGAGCTCTTTTAACCTCTTGGTCTCTATGGAGATTGTTGCCACAGAAAACAACTGCGTTGGGGCCTCAGAGACATCTGGGTTCTGGGTCCTTGGGGCCTGGGCCCAGGGACCGTGCAGGCTCCTCCCCTCTTCCCAGGCCCCAACGATGGGGGAAGCCACACCAGACAGTGAGGGGGTCCTGGGCTGGGGGAAGGAAGATTCACCTCCTGGGCTTGGATTTGGCCCAGCCTCGGGGAACAGGGTTGTCACCCTCCAACCCGGTGTCTATAAGGCCTCCTAACCTTCTTCAGGTCTGGCCCCCTTCTTTCAAATGTATAAAACACAAGTGCAGGGGCTAACAATGGAAACCAAGTATACTCTGAGAGTTACCAACATCTGAAAACAACACATTTAAAAGTTCACTGACCTCTCCTAAAGCAACAACATCCTGACCTCTGCAGAGCGAGGCCGTACACTGAACTCTGAGAAGTTACATTGACTTCCAGGCCTTTCGCTTTTGAAGAAAAAAACCAGGGAAAGCCCAGCCCGCGGCCCCAGACCGGAGCCCAGCCCTTACCCTTTCTACAATAGGCTGTTCTCCTCCCCGCAGCTTTCCCGCCTCTGCTCTGGCTGGGCCAGCCTGTTCTCTGCTCCTGCCGCTGTCACACTGGGCCCCACTTACGGCTGGATTGAGGGAGAGGGGGGCAGTGGCGGTGATGGTGAGGCGGGTGTGTTGGTGGGAAAAAAACAACAAAAAGCAAATTAATAGATTTGAAAGGCTGAAGAATGAATGGGGGCCTGAGAGTGTGACAGCTGCCCCTCACAAAGCCCTTCCCGGGCCAGAAACAAGCAGGATGGGGCACAGCCCGAGTCTCTACGGCAGAGGGATCCGCTTATTGGACCCCCCCAAGGCCCCGGGGGTGGCCGAGCCGGGCGCTCCCCGCTCCCCAGCCCCCATCCCGGAAACCGCCCGCAGTTTCCCCTAGATTCAAGAGTAACAAGTTAAACAACAACAATTCCCAGCTGCCATTGGCTCACGCCCCCGAAGGATACTTTGTAGCAGGGGCATCCCGACCGGCCAAGCCTGGACTGCGCTCTCGGCGCTCTCCCAGCGCCGCAGCCCGGGTCACGGAAGGTCTGAGGGGGGTAGAGGGGGACTAGACAACCGGAACGGGGGGCCCAAACAATCGGACCCGGAGGAGGGGGGTCCCCAG
>NW_025397917.1:0-2646 GCF_016433145.1 Gracilinanus agilis | reverse complement strand
GGAGGAGGAGGAGGACCAGGGAATCCATGTCATCATTTTCCATCCAGCTGCAGGACTTCATGATGGCCCTCTAGGCTAAGCATTCTTTCTTCTCTCCCAGCATCCTTTAGGCATTGTCTTCCTCCAATAGATTATGAACTCCTAGAGGGCAGGGACTGTCTTTTGCCTTTCTTGTTATCCCTGGGATTCAGCATGGTGTCTGACACTTTTGTTGTTCAGTCGTTTCAGTCATGTCTGACTCTTTGTGACCCCATTTGGGGTTTTCTTGGCAAAGATACTGCCAAGAGACTTGCCATTTCCTCCTTTAGCTCATTTCCCAGATGAGGAAGCTGAGGCAAACAAGGTGAAGTGCTAGAAAGTGTCTGAGGTTGGCTTTGAACTTTGGTCTTTTTTTACTCTAGGCCCTGCCCTCTATCTACTGTGCCACCTAGCCGCCCCAACATAGTAGGGCCGTGCCAGGCATTGTAGGTGCTTAAGGAATGTTTGTAGAGTATGTAGAGTACCGGTAGTCTGGAGTCGGGAAGATTTGAATTCAAATCTGGCCTCTGATACTTAACCAGCTGGGCAAATCACTTTGCTTCTGCCTTCCTTTCCCCAATTACAAAATGGGAATAATCAAAGCTCCCACTGCTCAGAGTTGTCGAGGAGCAAATGAGATAATAGAGTCCTTAGCCAGTGCCTGGCATGACCCAAATCCTTCTGTCTCCAGATGTCACTGGGGGATTCCTTGTACAATTTCTCATTAGTTTGGGGACGCCATGGAGGAAGAGCATGTACACAAATTCCACAGGAAAGAAAACAGAGAAGGGCAGTTATTTGTATGCTTGCTCTGCTTCCCGTCCTAGGCCACAGGAATGATCAGCTCCTCGAGGGCAGAGCCTGGGTTCGGGGGCTCTTGGCACTTGCTCAGAGTTCACTCAACGATTACTGAAGTGATCGAAGATCCCAGGGGCTTGAGGGTGCTGCTACGAGAGAATCAAGACATCGAATTCCCTTTCATTTGGATGACTAGTAGGTGTGCTGAGGTGTGCTGAGAAAAGCACTGAGAAAGAGGAACTCGAGGCTAGCGGGTTCTGTCTTCCCACCTCCATTCGCCTTAACAAGTTCTGGGCATCAGCAGACCTCCCTGGAGTTGTGCCTCAGCCCCTCACTGAATGAACAGCCCTGAATGCCTGAGTCTCAGTCACCCACCAGTCACAAGGGCAGGATGGGACTTCGAGGATGGACAAGACCCTTGAATAAATTTCCCATCACCAAAGAGGAAGTACAGTGAATGCCACTGGCCAGAAAACTCCCTTGTAAAAGTGGCGATTCTTTCATGTCGTCACTGGCTGCTTCGGCTGTTTTGTGAGGGAAGGAATGAGAGATTTCTGGGCTAGAAAGGCGTTCCCAAGAGGTCCTAATCATCTCCCACAGTTCCTCACATTATTCAGAGAAAGGGTTCAGGGAGGAATTGAAGAAAAGGACTCAACGAATCTTCTGGGTGCCATTGACCACAGAGCCATCGATCATGGATTGATCACCGAGGCAGCCACACTGAAGGGAACTTGAAAATCATCACTTTACAAGTGAAGCACCTAGAGCTGGACTTGCTGATACTGGAGAACCAATGTGCTCTCTTTGCATTGGTCCAGAAGAGGGCGATGCTGACTCACAAACAATCCTTGGAGGCCAGGGTCTGCAGACGGGAGTTTCTGGCATGTACGTGTGCACACACACACTCACTCACAGACATGCACAGACAGACCCACACATGCATACTTGCACATACACTCCTGTTCCCATCTTCAAACCCAGTGACAGGGAGAAACCCCCAGGACCACTTCTGTGCATCTCATCAATGTCAAGAGAATCCCAATCCACTATAATGAGGAGCCTAAGGCCAATGCTCTGGTCCTTCCTGGATGGTGTTCTCCGAAGGCTCTCCCCATGGAGGCTCAACTTCTGCCCCCAGACCACTGCTTTCCTGTCTGAAAAGACTCACAATTCTTCCCTTTTTTGCCTCCGTTTCCCCAGCATCTAGAATCATATTGGCCATGAGATTTGGGAGGTTCTTGGCAGGTAGAATGAGAATTGTTGAATGGATCTAACTTAAATTGAATTGTGAATCTCCAAATTGGAGAGAGGTTTTTATCAAGGGGAATGCTCAGAAGTGATCTCATTGCCTAGCCATTGCCCTTCTGTCTTAGAGATATTATGAAGACAGAAAGTAAAGGGTTTTTTTAAAGGTGATATCTTGCCCAATGATAAATGGGAACTGATGTGAGAATTATGGTTAGTGCATGGTTTTATGTCCAAATATTGACTGAGCGAAATCCTACATTTTATTCATAAGTCCTCAAAGCAGAGCCTACTGCCTCCGAATTCCTTTTCCCTCAAAATACATCTGCCTCTTCACCTGAGGTCAGAAGTGCTGCCCTGGCTAAGAGTTTTCTTTGGATTTGTGGAAGAAGAGGTGGAAGGAAGGAAGGAAGGAAGAAAGGAAGGAAGAAAAGAAGGAAGGAAGGAAGGAAGGAAGGAAGGAAGGAAGAAAAGAAAGAAGGGAAGGGAAGGAAGGGAAGGAAGGAAGGGAAAAAGGAAGGAAGGAAGGAAGGAACACAAGGAAGGAAGGAAGGAACACAAGGAAGGAAGGAAGGAACACAAGGA
>NW_025397916.1:0-8946 GCF_016433145.1 Gracilinanus agilis | reverse complement strand
ATATATATATATATATATATATATATCCCAAACCTAAATTATCCCATAGTATAGGCCAAGTTTGGTTCACCAACAAACCACAAAATGAATATTGATGCACTGAAACCAGATAGGCTTGTTGTTTGTACAGTGCTAAGAAATGAGGATGTTTGCTTTAGATCTACGCACTGTTGGAGGAGTTATACTTAGGGAATGGAGAGATGTCTTAAGTATCTCATGTGCTCATTCATATAGTCTCATTCTGCTCAACAAAAGATGCTTAGTCTTTATTGAACTATAGATAGTGCTTTCAATGTAATAGGTCGAGTTAAAAGATGAGAGAATGAAAGCAAGAGGAAAAAAAGAAATTATTTTAAAGTGAAATTAAACCTAAAAGGGAAAATTTTTCATAATAATATTTAAATTTAAAATTTCCAACAAAATTTTAATAATTTAATAAAAATATGCTTATATAATTGTAATAACCAACTTGAGTAGACCAAACCTACAGTTTGTAATAGAGATCAACAAGTATGTGAAGTGCTAAGGCAAAATTACTTCATGATTGTAGGTCCTTAGAGCCTTCTGTGTTGAAACTATTGATTTAGATTTCATATAGCATTGTTGATATGCTAACACTTGTTTATTTTAAGATCTAAATTGAAAGAATATGATGGTACTCAAGAGTTACAGAAATACATCATCTGAGCTAATCAGAAAGTGTAGATACTGAAGTAAAACCAAGTATTTCTCTTACAACACAGTGTCTAACAGGTTAAAACCGTAGAACATGATTTGGAATTTTATTTTCAACTCATAATATTTATCCTCTCTCGATAAATTTAATGCAGCCATTTATTGTTTGACCTAAAGCAGAGGTTCTTAACTTTTTTGTGTGTCTTGGACTTCTGGCAAAAACCAATAGATACCTTTCTCAGAATAATGCTTTAAAATGCATAAAATTGCAAAGGAAACCAATTCTATATAAATATAATTATAAAAATATTTTTAAAAATTACTTCATGGTCTGGGAAGGCAGTGTGACTTTTTAAATGTGATTTTTTTTTAAATTTCATACCTCTATCCTCCAACCTGCTTCTAAACTCCCTCCCCCCAACCCAAAGAAAAAATAAACATGAATAAAACATTCAAGTGGAACCATAAAAAAAAAAAGTTCATGGGCTCTAAGTTAAGAATGCTCTAAAAAGGATGGTATATAATGGCTATGGTTATGGAGCAAAAATCTCATCTCTACTAAATCAGTTGATCAATAAGCATTTATTCTGTACCTTTTTTGTGTCAGGCATGTTGAGTACGATAGGCATGTCTACTAGTTAATAGTGCTCTTGAACATAAAATTGTACCTCATTAATGCTATAAGCAATTAAATTTAGGTTTTTATGCTAATATGAGAATTCTATAGTAATATTGTGGTTGCCGATTTAAAGATATTATAACTTAAGTCAAAAATGACTTTTAGTAGTTTTATTTACAAAGAGGTAGAAAGAGTGAAAATGGAAAAAGGTAGCTAAAGAGACAGGCTTTAACAAGCCTAATAGCCCTTCTCCAGTAAACTAAGGCTTAGCCCTGCCGGGGCTTCCTCATGTCCCATGATGTCTTCAACTGGAGTTCCACCAATGCATTCTCCTCCAAAGCCAAAGCAAGAATCCCCGGATCCAATTTCTCCAGAAGCCAAGAAAGAAAGGCCAGCTACCCACCCAAGATGAACTCTAAAGGAGAAGACTGAAGGCCAAGTCCCAAAGTCCTACAACACCGAAGATCCAGGAGCAGTCCTCCAAGAAGCAGTCCAAAAGCCAAGGTTGAAGGTCCAAGGCCCTCTCAACAGGAAGTTCAGGACTTTTTATAGTCCTTTTTCCATGTCCCTTCCTGTCCCTTCCTCCACTTTATGGGAAGCAGTTGCAGTCTTTTAATTTGCCTAGCACTGCCCAGGGGCAATGCATTGTGCCTCTGGAGTTGTCACCCACTTTAGTAAGTGACTTGTGAACTCTCTTACTTAGTGTTAAGTAGGGGTGTTTAAATTTTTGCCTGATTAATTTAAAAATTGCTGATTGATAGACAAAGTTTGATTCACTCTTCGCAATACTTTCTCTCCCACAGTGAAGAGGAACTTCCGTATCACAATGCAGCAGTAGAAAGGGTAAGTTATACTCTATATTTATTTATAGCTTTTATTTAGCGCCTTTGAACACTTTCCCTTTTAATGTATAAAGTAGTCAAATCCATTACCCTGAATTTAAAGACATCTATAGCATTTAGCCTTAATTATATCACCTATCAATTCAATTTGAAGTGAACAATCCTTGAAAGATGTTATAAGAGTTGGGGTAGGGACTTGAAAACAAATATGACTATTATTATCAGGCAAGAATTATATTCTGCTTTTAGCAGAAAACAGGAAATTTAGGAGAAAGTAGCAGTTTGATTTCAGAACTATAGCATAAACTTAGGATTTAACTAAAATTGGTCTTGTACTTATGTATGTAGATACATATGCAGCAGCTACATGGTCTTTTTATTGATTCAGTAAGTATTTATTAAACTCTAATTAAGAACAGTGCAAGAGAAAGACAAATTTAGAAAACAACTGGTCCTTTCATTCATCCATCCACCAAATACTTTCCAATATTAACTGTGCTTTAGGTACTACTGAATGAAGAAGATACAAAAGCAAAAATATAGAGCTTACAGACTAGTTGGGGACAAAAATAGAAAAATAAACTGTAAGATACACTATTATCAAAGTACATTAGAGACCTGCAAAACAAAGTGATATATGAGGTTTGAGAAGAAAGATCATTAGCAATTGGGGTGAATCAAAGAATGAAAAAATGGGGGATCTGTCATTTTAAGAGCAACTTTGAAAGATAAAAAACATTATACACCCAGCACTACACATTTGCAGTTAATATTGCAGAACATCACTTCTCTGTTCTCTTTGTTATCTTTTGGTACCTCAAGCCTTATAGTTATTGCCTTTTGGTTCTTGAAGAGTTGTAAATGAATTATTCCCTTGGGCTTTGGACATCTAACCTTGCATTAGCTACTTTAGAGGGAGGGTGTAGGCAGCATAGTAACATATTACTTTAGTTTTTCTTTCTTTAAGACAGACCATGAGATTATAGTAATTGCTGTGGAATATCCCTATTGTTTAGTTAGGCATATAAGATTTATTTGTGGGAAATGATCCAAATCCTCTAGTCCACCCTACAGTGGTCCCAAGCTTCCTGTCCACTCTCCTAGAAGAGGGAAGTAGCAACCTTAAAATTTTATATTCATGAAGTACTTTTCTTGCAGTTGAAAAGATTTCAAGATGATCTGTGTTTTCACAACCAAATGGCTTTGATTTGAAAAGATGTAAATTAAATTAATTAAATTAAATTAAAAAAAATAAAAAATTTAAATTAAATCCACAAACTGGATATTGACTTGATATATTGCATAGAACAATAGACTGAAAGTCTCATGCCCTGAGTTCCAGGCTTAGCAGTGCCACTTATCAGCTCTATGACCTTGGTCCTTTTGAGGTTTTTTTTCCCTCTCATTCATAAAATGAGTTGCTTGGAGAAAAAGATCTTCAGAGCCCATTCTAGATTTTTCATACATTGAAAAAATGTACTTTAACCATCTACTCTGTGGAAAACATTAGTCAAAATGCTCAGAGAGATATATAGCTTTTAGATTCTATTTTTATACATATATTCTTTTACATTTTGTAAATCTTTTTAATAGATTGCCATTAAACATTTAATATAAAATTACTTCAGTTCTTGTGTTCTATTTATCTTTGAATCTCATAAAATGGAATATATTATATATTTTAAAAAATACTGACAGTTTACTTCTATGAGTTCAGGTAACTGAATTGGCATGAATTTTTAAAAGAGAAAGAGTGATACAGGGAACGGAGAAGAATTATTCTTTATAATGATAGGCAAAACATGGCATTTTCTCCCACGGATTGAAGTAAGCCAATTTTTCATTCTTTGAAGGAATATCAAAATGTGTCCCTTATGAATTCTGTCAAAAGTAGACCTTTGCCAGACTCTGAAATGTTAGCATACAGATTTGAGGTCATCTTTTCAACGTCAAATAGCCCTCCTTTACTGAATATGTGAAAACTCTTCTTTCTCTCTCTTTTTTTTTTGGTCAATCTTATGAACCCTGAACAAATGGAAATGGTTTTGTGATCAAAAGTGATAATATAAATGCATTATTAAAGGAACTTAGGTTATATTACCAAATAACTCTGGTGAGATATGAGGTACAAGATTTCTCTACTCATTCTCTTCTCTCTTATTTGTATCACAGTCATGTCTCATTTTTGCTTTTTCTTTATTATAGTTACTTTCTACAAATCATTCTCTCCCTTTGAGGGAGAATTTCCCTTTGCTGGGGAAATGAGCTCTTTTTCATTTAGTTTTTGATGGACAGCTCTTTCAGTGCATATTTTTAAACTGATTTTCTTTATTGACTGGTGCTCTGAGTAATGGAAAGTATTTAACTATGGGTAAGAGCAGAACCTCTACAAATCGACAGATGGAAACTTAATAAGAATGTGTTGATAGAAAAGTAGGTTGTTCAATTCCATTTTGTTGCTGAGCATTAGTGCCTCTCATAAGTTTACATTTAATATTTAAGTAAAATGAACTTCTCTCCAAGCAGCTAATATGGGAAAAGAGACTGAGTCCTAGGCCCTGGGGCCAAAGAAGATAAGAAATGAAAAGAATCTGTTCTTCTCATCTTCTCGACTTTCTCCTGACCAATCTAGGTTGTTATAGAGTTGTAGGAATATCAGTTTAACTTGGTTTAAAGACAGTATCTCATTCCTAGAAAGGAAAACTAATTGAAATGGTTGCTATAGTTAGTAGGTAATTTTGTATAATTTACTCGTGTAAAAATCAAGTATTTGAAAATTGCCAATCAGTTTTGAAAAAGACTATTGATATCATGTGTATTTCTGTGTGGTCACAAATATGCACATACAGAGGAATTCCCCAAATTTATGTGGAAGTCAAACTTTCTTCAACCACAGCTATTGGGAACATTGCTAAGAGGAAATGAATGAATGAAAATCCACTTAGTATTCTAAGCCATTGTCCTGGGTGTTGGTGATACAAGTAGGAAAAAAAAGATAGTCACTGCCTTCAAGGAACTTACATTCTAATGGGGAAGACTACATCTAAAGTGAAGAGGAGATCTGGGAGAAAGACTTTTTGTAAGAAGGTTGGTAAATAGCTCCACAGTAGATTAGTAAGGATATCAAAAAAGATGGCTGTAGGGCATAAGAAGTGAAGTAAAGCATAGTTGAGGCCTGACTTACAATAGTGGGCCACATAAGACATTCACTATTCAAGACAGTGCTGTGTTTCAGGGATGAAAAGGTTAAAATGTTCAGGACATTATCTTCTGAACCTCTCTCTAAGAGCAGACAAGCCCTCTGATCAGCCAGTATAGCCTTCACAAAACCAATACACTAAAAGGTTATATTTTATTTTGTGAGAGAAATTGTGCCAGCCTTCATTAGTGGCCTTATTTTAAACACACAATTCTGATACACTTCATTATTTTCCCCCCTAACATATAGAGGAGAACAGAAAAAAGAAATTAAAAGAAGTTTAAGGTTATATATTAAAAAACAAGATCAATCCTACAGTGAAGTAGGGACAAAGTCACTGCACCCAATACATAAGATGAAATGGGTTGATACTGAAGCAGTGGAATTGAGTTAAATTATTTCTGTGGAGGGGCAGCTGGGTAGCTCAGTGGATTGAGAGTCAGGCCTAGAGACAGGAGGTCCTAGGTTCAAATTCGGCCTCAGACAATTCCCAGCTGTGTGACTCTGGGCAAGTCACTTGACCCCTATTGCCCACCCTTACCACTCTTCCACCAAGGAGCCAATACACAGAAGTTAAGGGTTTTAAAAAAAAAAACAGTGCTTTAAATTATTTCTGTGGATTTTTCTAACCCAATAATTTTACAGATATTTCTAAATATGATAAAATCTGTGGAAGTTATAACCTTCATATTTATTACCAATATGTATTTATTTTTCAGAATGTGTTTGAGGTAGATATACCATGTTAGAATGGAAAAGATAGTGCATTTATAGTTACAGAAGCTGTTTTTGAATCTTGGCTTCTTTAGGAAATATGTAATTTTATTAAGTGACACTGCCTCTTTGAGCCTCAGTTTCTTCCTCTATATAATGAGGGTAGATGATTTGCCTTGTTGAGTCCAGAGCATTTAAGATGAAAAACACTACCTCTTGCAGGAAATATTGTGGTCTTATAATGGTAGAACAAGACATGTTTTTGGACATGGCCAATGTGAGAATTTTTTCTGTTCAACTCTTTTTCCTTTATTTTTTTAATTGTTCAATTGGAGTTGGAGAAGTAGAAATAAAAGAGGTCTGTAAAATAAACTAACAGATTAAAATGAAAGCATTAGACTAGATGACCTCTAAGGTCCCTTGTAGGTCTGAAATAATATGATTCTGTATTCTATCCGAAGAAGTGAATATAGTAGCTTAGAGAACCAAAACGATAATCTAGTTATTAGAACTTTAATATGGGATGATGTAAATAACACTGGATTAGGGTTATAAGGGTCTGCTTTCCAATCCTCACATAATTCAATTCATTTCATTAACATAAATATATATCAGGTGTCTACTATGTACCAGGCACTGCGATAATCACTGAAGATACAAATAAGAAAAAAAGATAGAATTTCTACACTCAAGGAGTTACAGCTTAATAGGGTAGACCACACAGAAAATGAAGCTAAAAAGGGGGCAGATAAGGACACTGTGTATATCTTGTTCTGAGGAATTCAGACCAAGTTGAGCTGCAGGTAGAAAGTGGAGTGAGCTACAAAGTCCCAAGTTCTACCCTCTCTAAAGGGAAGCTTTGGGTGAAGTTTAGTGTTCCACTTTCCAACTCTCCAATCAGAGGAGAGATGAGGCTGAAGGAGTTGGAAGGTACTCAGTATTCAAGGTTGAGTTAAAATCATGATGAAATTTCTGGTGATCAGTTTATGCTGAGAGGAGTATCTTTGTCATGGAATTCCATCCAAGCAGAATTGGAGATGGAAAAGAGCAAAGCATGAATTTAAGGCCCTTCACACTTCATACTTCTGAATTTTTTTTAATGGGCTTGCCAACTTCCTTGCTACCTAAAGTCAATAGCTACCACTCCATTTTTGGAACCATGATCAAATCATCTGTACCATTGATCTTGGAAGATGTATGCCAGTCTCTTTCCCTATGACACCATACTATGTCATCAACTTTTCCAACCAAAAATGTTCTTCTGTGAACTCCAGCCCTCTGTACATGTTATCCTCTTAGAAGGCAGTCTACTTGAGGACAGAGACCCTTTTGCTTGTGTATTTGTATCCTTAGTGTTTGTCATATTCTTAGGCACATAGTAAGCACGTGATTTTTTAAATTAATCAATTCATCCTAGTTACCATTCTCTGAAAACACTAGTTTATCAATGCTTTGCTTAAAATATGTGACCCAGAATTGAATATCATCTCTCTTATTATGTAGCCCAAGACTGAATGAGCTTGTTTGGCTTCCATATAACACTATTGTCAGAGATAAATCCAGTATTTCAACATTTTTGTCTTCAAAGTAAATAAAGATAATAACCTTTGCCTTTATTTAAGTCCATGGACCTGGATTCTAATCTCAGTTTGGCTATACCTAAGCTATTTAAGATTCAGAGGTCTAAGTATCTTAATCTCTTTGGGCTTCAGTTTCCTCATCCAAGAATATTTTGCTGGTTATTATCATCATAATAATTGAGTTGGACAAGATGATCTCTAAGGTCTTTTTCAGCTCTAAGGTAAGGGAATATAAAGAATTTAGAAATGCCTGTGAGATAAATACTCAAGTCAAATTAAGTTTACTGTCTACTGTAATCCTTGGAGCTATTTAGGAAATACTGCTGCCTAACCATGTTTCCCTGATATCCTTATTCTTTACTTGAACTCTTTGAAATGTGCTTCTCCCAAATCCAGGGTCTGTGTCAAGTTTTTCCCAGATCACTTCTCTTTTCTGTCACAGATTTTAAAACTAAGTAATTACAGACAGTTCTTGCTAAATTTGTATAAAACTTTAAGAAAGAAATCCATATTCCAAAAAAAACCAAAACACTTAAATTAACTTTATGTGTTCTCTCTTGCTCTTTGCTCTTGCCCCTTCTCTCTTTCTCTCTGCTCTTGCTCCTTAAGTTGGTGCTCTGTAGTTTCCCATCTCTCTCCCATCCAAAAAAAAATTCTAGAAACAAAAACCCCTTCATGTGAAAGCAGAAGAAGGAATGTGGGGAGAGGCTGCCATCATCAGACTGAGAGATAGAGGGGGTAAGAGGGAAATTGACTTGATACCTCTGGGCTGCTCAAATGTCTGGTCCATATATGTCTGTCTTCCATCTGGCTTTCATCTGTGCCAGGGTCCCACATGTTACCCATTATCTCCTGTCTGATTTTGGTCCTAGGGGACTGGAGAGATGGTGTGCCCTCAACAAATATATTTGGAAGAGGGAAGGATTTGTAGAGAAGATAAGTTCTGTTTTTGACATTTTTAGTTTAAGGTGCTGCTTAGACTTACTGATGAAGACATTAATCAGGCAGTTAGTGATGTGGGACTAGAGCTCAGGAGAAAGAGATGGACTAAATAAATAGATTTAGAATTCATTTACATAGAAATTAAAATTGATCCTGTGTGAGGCTGAGATAACCAAGAGTGAAAATGTAGAGAGAGAGAAGTGAAGAAGAATCTGTCCCCAAGACAGAGTCAGAGCAGACACTAGTATTCAGATGGTTATTTCAGGTGGTGAAACAGGAGGTACTGGGTTTATATCTGTCCTTAGACACTTCTGAGCTGCATGGCCTTGGGCAAGTCACTTAACTCCCATTGCCTAACCCTTACCACTCTTCTTC
>NW_025397915.1:0-1886 GCF_016433145.1 Gracilinanus agilis | reverse complement strand
GAGAGAGAGAGAGAGAGAGAGAGAGAGAGAGAGAGAGAGAGAGAGTGAATTCTAGGGAGAAACCTGGGCTCCCACCTTGCCCTTTGATTGGAGCTTAGCCCCAGGAGTACCTGAACTGTTTCCCCCTCTATTCCTTCTCAAACTCAGATTCTAGACATACTTTCATCAAGGCAATGGGAAGTAATGAAGAGATTGCTTGCCCTGGAATTAGGAAGATCTAGGTTTGAATTCTGCCTGAGACATTTACTAGCTGTGGGACCTTTCCGAGCCTTGATTTCCTCATCTGTAAAATGAGGGGCTTGGACGTGATTTATAAAATTTCTTCCAACTCCCAATGTCTAGTCCTTTGATTGTTGTTCCTCTATGTAAAATACCAGAGATTTTTCCCTCCCAGGACTATAGTGCTTTTTAGGCACTATTATTCACGCATTCCCTTACTTCCTAAGTGCTGGAGAAAGGAAGGATAGATGAGTCACACTCATTTTACAGAGCAAAGAAAATGCCGGGGCACAGGAAGTTAGTGGAGGGAAATGCTAATAATTCTGAGTAATACCTTCATTTTATAGATGGGGAAACCAAATCCTATGACGAGTTAGGGCAGAGTTAGGATCGGATTGTTTAGTGAGTTCACTCCCTCGTCAGTCCATCAGCCCCGCTTTTTCTGGGACAAGGGTCTCTGGAATTGCTTTCTTTATCCCTCCAATACTCCCACATGGAGAAAGAGGATTCAAGAGACTTGACACTCTGCCTCATTTTTAAAAACCTTGAAACAGAGAAGTTAGGGTACGATCTGGAGCCTAAAGAAACCCTCCAGAAGGGCAATATAAGGGACTCTCCAACGGAGAAGAGCTTCCTTCTTACCTCATGTATATTCTCTCCCATGCAAACTCAGGGTCTGATTGAGCTGTATTTAAGCTTGCCCTTGAATCAGTTCAGTTCCATTTGATGGGCATTTTTCCTTTTCTTGGAGAGGGAAGGGGAACCCTTACTTTTTGCCTTAGTAACAAGACAGAAGGGCAAGGGCTGGGCAAACAGGGTTAACTGACTTGCCCAAAGTCACACAGCTAGGAAGAGTCTGAAGACAGATCTGAACCTGGGTCTTCCTGATTCCAGCCCTCCATCTCAGCCACCTACATGCTCTGACAGGTATCTTTCAACCACTTTCTATGTCTCAGACACTGTGCTAGGCTCTGAGGATCCATGGTTTTAAAAAATACTCTTCCCCTCATGGATCTTGCAAAAACTGGGGAGAGCTGTGTGACCCTGGGCAAGTCACTTAACCCCCATTGCCTAGCCCTTACAACTCTTCTGCCTTGGAAGCAATACTCAGTATTGATTCTAAGATAGAAGATAAGGGTTTAAAAAAAAAACTAGGGAGCAATGACAGGTTCATATCAGGGGAGAACTAATATAAAATATAATCATGGGGGTAGCTAGGTGGTTCAGTGGATAGAGTACTAGGCCTAGAATCATGAGGACCTGGGTTCAAATCTAGCCTCAGACACTTCCTAGTTGTGTAAACCTGGGCAAGACACTTAATTCTGTTTGCCTTGCCTTTCTGTTTTATAGTTGTTAAGCAAGCATTTTAAAAATATATACACATATATTACATATATAATTGTGGAATATTGAGGAATTAGGGGACAGAGAGACATATGAGAGAACTAATTATAAGAAGAACCAGGGTAGGTCTTGTATAGCATAGGACCTTAGGCAAGAGGTGTCTGACACTTTAAAAGAATTGAATTGAATTATGAAACAGGGGATTTGAAGCTCCCAGGTGTATTAGATTCTTCAAACCACCTTCTGAGGCATTCTGGTAAATATTTAACAACTGGCTTTCTGAGGGAAAATCATATTTTTATTATATATAACATATATAATAT
>NW_025397914.1:0-7646 GCF_016433145.1 Gracilinanus agilis | reverse complement strand
CACACACACACACACACACACACACAGACTGCTCTCTGATTTAAGCTTAGGGAAAATTCATCCTTGTCTCTCTGGACCTCCTTTAGAGTCCACTCTTTCTCTTTCCAGGCATATGTGCTTGTAAGTGCATGTTGAGAGAGAGAGAGATTTGAAAGAGAAAGAGTGGAAGCTAAAGGAGGCCGAGAGAGACAAGGATGAATTTTCCCTATGCTTAAATCAGAGAGCAGTCTTCTGGTGAGCAAAGAACAACATGTCAAAAGCCCTGTCCACACAGAACACAATTACAAGGCATTTTATCAAGCATCTGATCAAGGTAGAAGGTACAACTATGTAATGAAAATGCTACAAAATGAGGAACTGAATTATCCATTTTGACTACATTAGTCACAATCTTCATTCTACTTCACTTGTATTGCCCATACCAAGGCTAAGATTACATCCACATAATATCAATGGAATTTTAAAAATTAAGAAAAGAAAATAACACACACAGAGATAAAATCATTTTTCAGGGAGTAATTTAGGCAGAGTCAGTCATTTGCTCTCCTGAATATGTTTAGAAAAAAAATCAATTAAGCCATTCAAATGAGTCTATTTGTGAAGATCTTTAAAATCTTTAATCTACTAATTGGGTTAGGGTGTTTTTTGCTGTTAGTTTCAGGATGTACAATGTATCTCTTATTTTAATGTTACAGCTCATTGACTAAATGTTATTTGTTTCTTCATTTGGAGAAAGAGGTATATGCATATATGTGTTTGTATGACTGTGTGTGGAGAGAGAGAAAGATTAGAGAAAGATACAAGGAGATAGAGAAACAGACATACTAGAACAGAGACAAGGGCAGACAGGGTCAAAAGCAGAGAAAGAAAAGAGAAAGGAAGAAAGGGAAAGAGACAGATGAAAAGAAAGAGATAGGTTTGTGTGTCAGAAAGATGAGACAGATACAGAGACAGAGATAAGAAAGAAAAATAAACAGAGACATAGACTTTCAGAAACAATTATAGAGGTTGAAAAATAGACAGAAATAGGAAGAGAGAGAAAGGTAGAGAGAGAGAGAAACAGAGATAGATGTATAAGTTCACAATATATCACAGGCAGTGATTCCCCAGTGAACTATCATCCTTGGAGGTTTACTGTATAAATTATAGAACTAGCAGACAATGAACACTAAAATCATTGAATATTATAAAGAGAAAAAGGAAAAACAGAATGGAATTTTTTGAAGTTTGAAATTCTGTTCAATCCAGAAGTAAGAAAAAAAATTTTGTATGAAGAAGTGATTCATGGTAGTATAATAGACTTAGGACTGATGGATAAAGTCCAGGGGCTAGTAGAGTAGCCTCTTTGGAGCTGATAGTGTGGAATAACAGCTCCTCTATGGCGTGGCAGCTTCCACAGAAGAGTGGCACCTTCCACTGTAGAGTGGCAGTTTCCATAGCTCATGGATTGGGGTTGGCATATGTATTAGAATCTGGGATCTTATCATCTCCTATTCCAAATTCAGGTGAAAGTATGTTTTGGGGTTTGTTGCCATTGGGAACAAGGAGCTTGCAGAAGTTTGGCGGATTCTTCTGGAATGCCAGAGTTCCCAGTACACAGATTCCATTTTTCCCCATTGTCCTCCTTGTCATCATTTGTTAATGTGGGAGAGGTCTCACTGTCCTTCTAGAATGAGAACATGGTGGGGTGGGGATGTGGTACATTGAAGGACAAATATAGGTATTTAATTATGTCTTTCAGTTCTAAGAACAATATGAGTAATTAATAAAATAGATCAGGTACAAAGCTAATGCCCAGTATAAAATATTACTGATTTAGTACAGAGTGGATAATTGATCAATCTGCAATTCAAGCTTGAATAATGTTGAAACTACAGATTTTGCAGTTGATGTTTAATCAGTGCAAACTAGTGAAAAATACAGTATTTCAAGTATGACGGTATGTTCCTATTACTACCTTACACTGCCCACTGTCAGTCCACATCACAGGGACAATCAGGGAAGATTGTTGTTGTTCAGTCAATTTAGTCATGTCTGAGTCTTTGTGTCCACAATTGGAGTTTCCTTGGCAAAGATATTGGAGGGGTTTGCTATTTTCTTCTCCAGCTCATTTTATGAGTGAAGAACTAAGGCAAAGAGGGTTAGGTGACTTGCCAAGGGTCACACAGTTAGGGAGCATATGAGGCTAGATTTGAACTCAGGAAGATGAGTTTTCCTGACTCGAGGCCTGGTACTATATCCATTCTGCCACCTATTTGACTCAAAATCAAGGCACGACTAAAAATAAGTATAGAGAACGAGAGGGACCACACAAAACAATCTCAGAATAGAAAGCAACAACTGAACTGAGAGCTTTGAAGAAAGATAAGGTTTCTGAACAAAGCGTCTTCCAGGCACTCCACATTGACACCAAATAATTTTGTGAAGGAGGACACCTTAGTGAGGAGTTTCAAGGTCAGTGAGATTCCACATAGTTCATGTCAGGACCAGTCATCAGCAAAAGGGTAGCTTGGGAAGGCTTATCCCAACTGGTTTGAATAGTGGTGTCAAACTCCAATAGAAAAAAAGATACTTTCAGGCAGCATATTGACTTTGAAAACCACAAATGAACATAATTTCTATTATGCTGTATTTTTATTAATTTTGTGAAACATCTCTCAATTGCATTTTAATCTGGTTAGGGCACTCAAAGTTTTGCCAGCATATGCTACCCTGCAGATGACAAGTTTGGTTTCTCTATGATAGAGCACAATACTGGTG
The DNA here is from genome assembly GCF_016433145.1 of Gracilinanus agilis. Lineage (NCBI taxonomy): Eukaryota > Metazoa > Chordata > Mammalia > Didelphimorphia > Didelphidae > Gracilinanus > Gracilinanus agilis. Next base: position 4,886 of record NW_025397914.1, on the reverse strand, counting down.
AGAACTCGGCTCTGGATTTAATTCAGTGAACTAAGCCAATTAATTTTTTTAAAGAGAGCCAACCTACAATCATAGGCCACACAGCAAAGAATTTCATAAATATGTACTATTGAACACACAGTAAAACTTATGAGACTATGGATTGTTTAGTGTTACCAAATCCTATTCCTGGAAAAAAAAACCCTTAAATTATGTGGTAACAAAGTACTTTATAATTTTTAGGTTGTTTTTACATACATGATGTTATTTGAATCCCACATCAGCCTTGTGGTTTTCAAAATACTTTCCTTAGATTATATATATGAAATAATTGTAGCTCATTATTCTTGTGGCTGTTAGTAGTATAGTCATTATTATTAATTCAAGCGAGACATTACAGGCTTGTCCTTGAGAACATGATTCCGGAATAATTTACCAGGTTAGCAAATTTTCACCTTGGAAGGCACAAAGAACTGGACCTTGTGGGATAAGATCCATAACAGGTAAATTTCAGTGCTAGTAGAATTTGGAGGTTAAAGATGAAGGATAACAATGACAACAATAATAGGAAGCTCTTCTTAGAGATAAGGAACATGCAATGTGCACAGAGCTAGAGTGTTTCCCTTTGAGGGATGTATGCTAAGCAGCATTTGGGATAGCACGAAAGTGATACATCAAAGAGTTAAGATGATAAAAGGTGAGATTTTCACAGTTGTCAAATTAAGAAGGAAAGGAAGATTAATTAGGCCATTCAAGGTGAAAGGCTAGAGGGAATTTCTTAAAGAGGAGGGAAATGATAGTCAGTAAGCATCAGAGGTAGAATTTGAAACCAGGGCCCCTGACAAAGAACTAGTATTCTTTCTACTGTACCTTAAGTGAAATGCAAATCAGAACAACTCTAAGGTTTTATCTCATATCCCAGGAAACTGACAAAGATGATAAAAGACACACACAATCAATATTAAACTATTAAGGGAGCTCATAATTAGTTCACTCATTCAGAAAACAAGTTGGAATTATATGACAAAGATTACTGACCTAATCATATGCTTCAACCCAGAAATACTTGGCATATGCCCCAAATAAGTTAATGTTTGAAAGGTTCCCAAATATTCATAGCAGCCATTTTGGGGGGTTAGGAATAAAGGCAAACAAAGAAAATGGCCATTGATTGCAGAACGACTTATCAAATTCTAGCATATGAATTAATAGAATAAATTCGATCACAAGAAAAGTGAATGAAAGATTCAGAGAGATGGGAAGGTGTGCATGAAATGGAGTAAAGAAAACAGATGCAGAATAATGTACACAATTATTACAGAAATGTAAAAGAAGAAAAAAAGTCTAAAAGACAGCTGAATGCAGATTAAATGAAATGATCAATCTTGTTTCTAGAAGAAAGATAAAACTTCCCTCAGCATCAGAAAAGTGAAGGATGCTAGATGTGAAATGTTGCATATATTGTTAGGTGAGACCATGAAGTTGGCCAATTTTCTTTAACTGTTTCTTGTTAGTTATCAGGCAGAAGAGTAGTGGAGTACAGGGTGAGTTTCTATGGTGCTGTAAGTAGTGACTTTTAGGAAATTATTCTTTTATTTTGAAAAATGAAATCAACAATTTGAAAAACATATCCTTACTATTTCAACCTAGATATACATTTTTCCTGAGATATTCAGAAGCAACACAGGGGTCCTACTTCATTCAGCATAAGCACTATTGAGAAACCTTTAGATGATACACAAATGTCATTTTGGGGTTGGGTCATCATATGTTTATTTAGAACTTTTGTGGATGTGCGTGGGACTGTGCATAAATTTCCGAGGTGAGTGACTTCTATTTGCAGTATATTTGATCTTGGCATGGAATAGAGCCATTGTGTTATTTTCATGGAAATGGGTCACAAGGTTATTTACAGGAAGCGACATTTAGGCTACACATAAGGATTAATGTCCGGTGTCAAAAGCCTGGAGATACTGAAACAAATCATTGAAGGAAATTATGAATCTTATTCCAGGAAAATATTAAAGTCAGGACAGGCAACTATTGTTATAGAGTTATCAGAAGCCCTATGACTACAGCTGGCTTCTACATGGCCTCTGCAAGAGTTTGTTCAGTTAGGACAGAGTATACATTTATGTACTAATGACAGTGACAAGAGACTTTTGCAAAATGACAGCTATCATAAGCCCTTCAAAAGCAATACCATTTGCTTACTTTGACCTCTGAACCTTGATTTCTTGAAAGATACCCTGTATCTCAAAGCTGCTGTGAGCTGAAGGAAACTTAAAAATAAGAGTGCATTAACTTTATCAAAATTGGTGGATTATTATGTTTGGTAAGATAGAACCACAGAGAGAAGAAAAATATTTTTACAACTCCACATGGGGACACAGGATGGTTATATCCAATTAGTCATGCCCACTTAGAGCTGCCATGTACATAGGTTTGGAACTAATCACAATCTTTCTTTTCTTTCATTTTACATATATATTTTTATGTTCATATTTATGTTTGCTAAATTATACATTCAGTTACTATTTTCCTTCTCCTATCTCTTTACCCATTATCCTTCCCTAATATCTCTTCTTTGTTTTTTGTCTTTCTCTTCTTTCTTGCTTCCCTGGATATGGAGAAGTATTGGGATAGAAAACAATCCACTGACAGAGAGATTTTGGAATTCCTGGGACATTTATATGGTTTTTGGGGACAATTGAACTGCATATTTTGGCAGGTGTAATCTCTACTAAATGACACCCCAGATGCTCTTTGTGGGAGAAATCATCTTTTTTTTTTTAAATCCTATCCCTTGATGGGATTATGAACTAAAGTCATGAAAGAAAGGGGGGAAGAATGAAATATTAAAGAAGCTAAAGTTCTATCTAAGGATTCCTGGGGATCCCTGACTCCCATTCAGGGGACACATGAGGTCAACATTATACTCAAAATAATGCTGATATATCATCTCTAATATTTAAAGAGCAATACAAAAAAGCCTCAATTACCAAAAATACCTTCAGAATAGCAATCATTAATAGCATAAAGGGCTCAGAGATCAAAACACTTGAAAACTGCTATATTAAAACAATTATGTGCAATATTTGGTATTTTTAGACATCATGATAGAAATCAATAGCTACCTAAGTTTCACAATGATGGGAAATGTTTATAATTATTAAAACAAGAAAAAAATTACTTCCTATTCCTCTTGGTTTTGAATGTTAGTGTGAAGAGCAAAAGCAGGATTCCATGAAGAGAAAACAGGAAGGACAGAGCTAGAGGGAATGGAAATATGGATATGATAATGGAAATGGGTGTGTAGTTCCATTCGGGGTTATTACATGCCTGAGACATCCTGTGCACTAAACCCTCAGCATGATAGCTTAATCAATAAGCTTAAGTACACTTAAGAAAGAGAAGTGTTGAATTTTGCAAAGAATATGGCTCTCCAGGTTGGATGAAGAGAAATGATAGTATCAAGGAGATAACAGTTAATATTATTAGCTACCATTTATAAAGGGTTTTATGTTTTGTAACATCTTATAAATGTGTTATAACATTTGATCCTCATAACAAACATGTAATGTAAGTGCTCTTATTATCTCCATTTTACAGGTGAGCAAACTAAGAATGAATAAAATTGAGTGGCTTGACCAGGGTAACATAGCTCTTAGGGCCTGAGGCAGGATTTTAAATTGTGTCTTCCTGATTTCAAATTCATTAAAACTTGGTAATATAAAGAGCTTGGGAAAAATTTGTAGGGGAACTGTGGGATCTGAGAGATGTCAACAATACAAGAAGAATTCTTCATATTTGAATGGCAGAGGGAACAATCCATCAGAAATTCTTTTAAGAATAGAGACAGGGAGGCAGCTGGGTGGCTCAGTGGATTGAGAGCCAGGCCTAGAAATGGGAGGTCCTAGGGTATAATCTGGCCTCAGACAATTCCTAGCTGTGTGACCCTGGGGAAGTCACTTAACCCCATTGCCTAGCCCTTACCACTCTTCTGCCTTGGAAGCAATATATAGTATTGACTCTAAGACAGAAGATAAAAGTTTTAAAAAAAGAATAGAAACAAAAGGAAATAACATGAAAACAGGAAAACCAAGGCTAGGAATAATTGAAACTCAGATGTATGTCAAAAGCCAAAGGAATGGAGGAAGTGGCTAAAACTTCCTTTAGTCAGAGTCTCAGAATGTGTCAAGCTCACTGTATAACGAACATGGGTTTCAGTGTCAGTATTGCCATCTCTCACATCATGAGCCTCTGTGATCCCATGACACTATCAGAATGAACAACCAAAGACTATCTTGAAAATTCTCTGGAGGTATGAATAAGGACCATACTGGGCATTTTCTACATTATAACCTCAGCACCAGAAAGCATAGGTCTTAACTGTTTTATTTTATTATTTTCTTCTTCACATTACTATGGAGGTAATTAGATTGATGGTGACTTTGGGAAATAAATACAACACAAAATAGGCCTAAGTTTAGAGGAAAGACAAACTGATCAGGAAGGTAAAGGCAATGATTTGTAGAATGCCAGGTCATTTGTTAGACTAGAGGGTGTTCATAAATTCATTAATTAAGAGTCTCAAGAATGTAGCCCAAAATATAATATGAAACAAAATCAATTAAAGAAAGGGAATCCTTAAAAGCACTCCCTGTCACTCCATCTCTCCATCAAATATATGCATTTTTAGTGTCCTCTCTATATCTACTCTGATGTTTTAGAAAAATAATAGTTGTCAGGAAAATAGCTGAAAATAGTGAGCAAAGGAGCATAATTTACTTTGTTCATTCTTTGTGTTGTGCAATTGTATGTAATTATTATGAATTGCTACTTTTATCATCTCTACTCATATTTCCCAGATCATATTAGCATTTTAGTAAAGGTATATATATATA
>NW_025397913.1:0-7568 GCF_016433145.1 Gracilinanus agilis | reverse complement strand
GGGAAGGAGAGAGGGAAGGAGGGAGGGAGGGAAGGAGGGAAGGAGGGAGGGCTTCACTGGACAAAAATGAGGAGGGACCCAGGGGCTGTAATCCAGGAACAGAGGACTTCGCTTCATTCTCCATCTGGCCATACTCCTCTGGAGTCCTCCATCAGGCAATAGGGCCCTCTTCATCCAGGATGATCCGTTCCTTTAGCCCCGGTCCTCTGACGCTAGAGCTAGGGCTCTTTCCACCACCCGACACCAGCTTGGTGACTCTCCCTAGCCAGACCCAGTAGCACTCCTTTGTGTTGGGGAAGAGCTGTCAACTGGGATATTTCCCTGAACATCCACGAGGTGGCAGCATTTCCTCAGAAACCAGGGGTGCTCCCGCCCTTCAGTTACCTCCCCAAGGGGGCCGGCAATCCTGCTTCTGAGACCTGGAAGAGTACAAGCTTTGCCCGTCCTGGCTCCCAGGATCCCCAAGACGAGGGGCCTCACAGGCAGAGAGCAGAGCGCTGACAATCCCATCGAATCGTTTAATCAGATTAGCAAATTAAAGAGGAGAGGCATTACTGCTCAGTGGATAGAGAGTCAGTCTCAGTTAGGAAGACCCCAGTTCAAATCCTGCCTCTGATCCATCCTGGCTATGTGATCTCGATCAAGTCATTCCACTCAGTGGAGAAAAGAGAAGGTGCCAATCTACGGTGGTAGAGAGAGTTCTCTTACTAGGAGTTTCCTAAGCCAATAAACTCCCAGGTCATGTTAAAAAAAATTCATCATTGATTCTGCAAAATATTAATGAGCAAGCATTGATGAAGCGATTACTGTGTGCCTGGAACTGTCCATGGTGGCAGAGTGTACAGTGTAGAGGGCTAGCCTTGGAGAAAGGAAGACATAGGTTCAATCCTGCCTCTGACACATCCTGCTGTGTGACTTTGGGTAAGTCACTTAACCCTGATTGCCTAACCTTGCTGCTCACCTGTCAATAAATAAATACATACATAAACATTTCTTGAATGTTTACTCTGATGAAGGTACTGGGAAACATGGTATAACGCAATATAACACATGAGAGCATGGTAGCAAGGTAGTTACAGACTAGAAGGGGGAAGAAATTGCTCTCAGATTACTATGATAGAAGAAAGTCATTAGGAACAAAGGGTGAATCAGAGAGTGTGACCTGGCTTCTGGCTTCTAGGTGTCTCAGAGGACTGACAGCCAGGCCTAAAGATGGGAGGTCCTGGGTTCAAATCTGGACTCAGACAGTTCTTTGCTGTGTGACCCTGGGCAAGCCACTTAACCCCGATTGCCTAACCCTTACCATTTTTTCTGCCTTAGAACCAATACACAGTATTGACTCTAAGATGGAAGGTAAGGGTTTAAAGAAAAATTATGTATTCTTGCAACATACCTTTTAGCTAAAGAATTCAATAATTAATCAGTACCCTAAGCATCCTTTAGGTTTATTATTAAATGTATTCTTCTTATGAATCATAACTTTTCCCTAACTTGCCTCATCTCATTATTTATTTGCTTTTATTTATATCTTAATTCACAATAGAGGCTATGTTAAAACAAGACTAGATTGACAGAATAGGTAGCTAGGCGGTGCAATGGATAGAGAGCCAGACTCGGAGGCAGGAAGACCAGAGCTCCAATTTGACTTCAGATACTTACTAGCTGTGTGACCTTAGACAAATCACTTTGCCTCTATTTGCCTCCTTTTCCTCAGCTGTAAAATAAGGATAAGAGTACCTACCTCAGAGTTGTTGTGAAGACTAAATTAGATTATATATGGAGCTTTAAAGGCATGAATTGTTTCATAGAATGTTGACCTTGAAAGGGTTTTTAGAGATAACCTAGTCCAGTGATCCCCTGGTGGGTGCTACAGAGATCTAGAGGAGCGGTGATGGCCACAGCTGCATTTATCTTTCCTATTAATTGCTCTTAAAATTTTTTAAAAATTAATTTCCAGGGGGCTAAGTAATATTTTTTCTGGAAAGGGGGCAATAGGCCAAAAAAGTTTGGGAACCACTGACCTAGTCCATCAGACCTTTAAGGCAGGAAGGGACCTTTGACATCCTCTCATTTGACAATTTACCAAACAAGGAGGTAAATCTTAGAAAGGTAAAGGGATCTGCCTGGAGTGACCAAGTGAGTTAGTGGAAAAGCTGGGAAGTGAGAAATCTCAGGTTTCCCTGAGAAGGCGTTATTGAAGGAAAGAGACATTGGTTCATAAGATCCTTGTAATCACCCTTCTTTAAACAGGCTTTTCTATCTCCTCTCCTTTTTGATGATTTAGAAGACCATGGAATGGGGGCCTTTGCAGTTTCCAGAAATTTACTGAACCTGCTTCTTAGAGAAGCAAGGACTATGTTTTTCAAGTTTCGAACATTTGAAAGCAGCTCAATTTCTGGACAGGGAATACTAGCAGTCTGCTGTTTCATCAATTACTTTTTGATTAATTTTCTCTGGCCAATGCCTATTCTGGCTTAAAATGGATCTTGGGAGAAGAAAAGAACAAAAAGAACCAATATAAGATCAGTAAGATGATAGTAAGAAAGCAATTAGGGGCTCTTGACAGTTCACATTCTGGGACTCAGTTTCCCCTTCTGTAAATAAAGTTGTATTAAATGGCCTCCAAGGTTCTAACTCCACATCTATGATCCCATGACCTACATTCTAATATACTGAAAGAATTGACAGGGGGCAGCTAGGTGGTTTAGTGGATTGAGAGTCCGGAGGTCTGGGGTTCAAATCTGGCCTCAGACACTACCTAGTTATAGGACCCTGGCCAAGTCATTTGACCCCCATTGCCTAACCCTTACACTCTTCTACCTTGGAACCAATACACCATATTAATTCTGAGTCAGAAGGCAAGGGTTTAAAAAAATTGAGAAATATGAATGCTAGACCACCATCAGTGATTGTGGAGAACAGGAGAGGACACTGCAGACTTGGAGAGGGATGAACATGACCTACATTTTTTTCCAAAGAAAGCATCAAATTGGTAAATTATAGGCCAAAAAGCTTGAATTCATATCTCAGCTGATGTCAGACAGGCTGCATTATTAAAAAAGTTAATGTCTAGAAAAGGAAGTAGTGCTTACCTAAGAGGAATCAAGGCTTCACCAACAAGTCATGCCAACCTAACCCTTGTAGTAAAATATTCATTAGTTAAGCGATAATTAGGAAATAGGGTTAATTAACAAAATTTATTGAAAGATGGATAAGAAAGAGTTGAGTGAATTGGATTTAAGTCAGAATGGAATCTAAAAGAGGACTGATGGGTAGAGAATTTCCAAAAGGAGCTTTGGGAAAGACAGTTGGACCAACAACTCACTCTTTGGGCTATTCTGATTCAAGGAAGGTTGTCCAAGAGCATGCTCTGAAAGCTTGGAGAATTTCTGGTGAATTTATCTCTTGAAAAAAAAAAAGAAAGAAAGAAAAATCCTAGCTGACCAGAGTGTTAGGTGCAGTACCTGCTCTTGGCCCAGTAGATGGCAGAAAAGAGTAAGCTCTTTAGAATTCTAACAAGCTGCTTTTTCATCTGAGCAGCAGAAAAGAAATCTGACTTATTCCTCTCTGCTTATAAGCTTATATTTTTAGTTTTAGGATAGAAAGATAGTTATTTGGGAAATTTAGAGTGAGTAGATTAAGATAGGATCACCCTTGGTGATCATGAAGCATTCCCTTGCGGGAAGTTTGGGTTTGGGATTTATTTAGAAATTATTAGTATAGGGAATATTTTCTTATCAATATCTAACCTTCCTTTTACTTTCTCTTTTATACCAATTTTTAAAAGTTATAATAAATAGGATCTTATATAACTGGCCTGAGCCGGAATTTTCTTCAACTTGAGAAGCCATTTTTCCAATGGTCAAACTCCACTTCCACATCAGTGACAACTATTAGTAACACTAATACAAATAATAAGGGTCAATACCTCAAAATAACATCCCTTTACATCATTTGGCAGGGTATTAGACTCTTGAATCAGGGAAAGAGACACCATAGGCCATCTGCATGCGTTTCAGGAAAGTGTGTGTAATAAGTCTTCCATGGTATCCTTCTGGACAAATTGGACAGGGTGAATTTGGAGTTGGTTGACTGGCCAGACATATTATTTTGGTTCAATGTCATTTTGGAAGGTCTCCCAGTGCTCCTTTAGTTAGTGACTTGGATAAAGGCAAAGATGGCATGTTTATCAAATTTCTGATTACACAAAACTAAGGATGACTAACACATTAGATGATAAAATCAGGATTCAAAAAGACTTTGACCAGATAGAACATAGGGCTGAATGCAATGAAAATGAACAGGGGTAAAAGTGAAGTCTTCCATGGGTTTAAAAAAAAATATTCAACTTTGTAAGCACAATAGGGGAAAAGTGTGACTACATAGTTCACTTGAAAATATGAAGTTTTTTAGTGGTCTGCATGTTCCAAACCAAATGACATAGTACCTGAGAAAGCTGTAATCATAGACTTTATTGAGATATTCTGTCCAGAATGAGGGAAGTGACTGTCCTACTGGACTTTGACCAGTTCACAACACCCCTGAGGTTATACGTTCAGTTCTAGGTGTCAGATTTGAGGCTCAGAGTTCATTCTATATTTGGATCAGGTAAGGGAACTGAGAAAGTTTACTTAAATGGAAAAACACTTGAGTATTATCTATGTAAGTAGTCATGGGGAAGAGGATTTTTTTCCTGGTTCCAAATGTACTCTATGGTACAAACATTCTGAATTTCTTTGCTGCTCCTCACATGACATTTTACTTCTAGTCTATTGTGTAAATGGAATTAGCTCTAGCCCATTCATAGTCAAAAATCTACTTACCTTGGCATCTAAATTATATCATCCCCACTTCCCTCAAAGGGGAGGGGAGATAATTTAATCATACGTGACAATAAGTATCAAATCAAGAACAAGGGACGGCCCTTTGGGCAGTCCAAATCAGTGTAGAGGCTGCCATTTGTCCACTTGAATTAGAGGTGGGCCCACAAGAAATGACAGAGACAGGATCTCTTTAAATATGTGGGTTACAAGCTGGTGAAGGAGTTCCGGCTTTGGACTTGGTGCTGAAGGTTGTCAGCTGAGACCTCAGACTGCTTCTACTCTGAATTGTCAAGTGGGTAAGTTAGGCTGACTTCCTTGGCCTACCTTGGTGTTTCCAAACTCTCCCTTAAGTAGGCTTATAGCCTCTCTGATTTCTAAGGTCTTGTGGCTTGTAGCCTACTCTCTCCGTCCAGGCCTCTCCAGGCCTGGACTAGCCTCTCCCTCTATTTCCCTACCTTTTACCTTCCTATTTGTAAATAAACTACCTTAAACCCAATCCTGACTTGGGTCTATTTTAATTATGGAATCAATCTGAATTGTTGATTCCTGACGACCACATTTTAAATATATATCTATAAACACCTAAAATCTCCCTCTTACACTACACAACTTTGCACCGATTGAACTTATGGAGTACATTTTCTCCACATTCAAATCTTAGAATCACTAATATCCTTCAAATTCCAGTTCAAGGACTATTCCCTGAAATAGGCTTTTCCTGATTCCTAACTTCTCTTACTTGCTAGTGCTTTCCTCCATAAATTACCTTGTATAAATTATGTGGATAGGTATCCCTATTATTTTGAATGGAGACTTATCTTGAAGACAAGAAGACCTGGATTCAAATCTTCCCTCTGAAACAAACTGGCTCTGTAAACCTAATCAATTCACTGGACTTCTCAATGCTCTCTACTCAAAGGTTGTAAAGTTTCAAAGAAAGTACTGACCTGAACTGCTAAAGGTAGTGTCCTCACTTGGGAGTTCCCTATACCAAAGCTGTTGGCACAATTTCCAGATTAAAATGTAATTGGGAAATGTTTAATAAAAAAAAAAAATACAACATAATGTTAATTTGGCATTTTCTAAATCAATCTGTGGCTGGATTGGTTTCTGTTTACCATTTCTGTCCTCTTCCCATGATATCACAAGTGCAATTCCTATCTTTAGATACTACCAAAACACGTCATGCCCTGTGGAAAATATAGGTAATAGGAGAACATAAACTCTTTGAGAGTGAAGACTTCCACATTTGTCTTTGTATTCCCAAAGCCCACCACACTGCCGAGGTGTTTAGTGCTTATGCATTGACTAATGATTGATTCCAAAGAAGCAGAGATTGACTTGAATGGTCAGTCATTTTTCAGTTGTTGGTCCAATTGTCCAACTGTCTTTTCTTGGTAAAAATACTGGAATGGTTTGCTATTTTCTTCTTCAGCTCTTTTTACAGATAAGGAACTGAGGCAAGCAGTGACTTGCTAGATCATACAGTATTAGAGTGTATTTACTTAGGAAGATGAGTCTTCCTGATTCCAGACCCAGTGCTCTATCCCCTGCCCCACAGAGTGGTGTCCAACTCTTTGTGACACTGTGGACCATATAGTACACCAATACTGTCCTTCAGTTTTACTTTACAAAGGTGCTGAAGTGGTTTGCCATTTCCTTCTCTGGGTCATTTTAAAGATGAGGAAATTGAGACAAAGACTTGCCCAAGGTCACACATCTAGTGTCTGAGGCCATATCTGAACTCAGGAAGATGAGTCTTCCTGCCTCCAGGTCCGATGCTCTAACCATTGAGTTACCTAGCTGCCCTTGATTTACTGAGAGAGACCTCCTAAGAATGAGAGCTAGCCTAAGGGTGGAAGGGAATACTTCCGATAGGTAGCGAGTTTCCCCTTCTGGGAAAGTCTTCAAGCAGAACGTCCCAGAGGAGAGGATCTAACAAGAGATGATTGAGTTCAATGTTCCGTATTTTAGAGATAATGAAAGGTTGGTCCAAAAGAAGAGCTGGCTGAGATCACGGGCCCCACCAGACTGAGGGGCCCGAAGCCCTTGGTTCGAATTCCTCCTCAGGCACTGTTTGGCTGCATTGGGCCACTTCAGACCTGGAGCTTCCTCTACTTGGATCCAGGGCTCCGGGCGAGTTCAAAGCCTTTTAAAGACCTATACCTGCAGGTCTCCCTTAATCTGCAACCCCTGGCGCGGGGGGAATCACCCCCTACAGCTCAGGGGTCTCTTCTCGCCACCGCCCCGCGGCTGCACAATGGAGGGTGCGCCTCGCAGTGACTGAAAACACCCGCTCATACGGAGCACTAGACAGCATCCACGCTTAGTCTTAACCGAGTAAAGATGCCAGGGGCCCGCTGGAGTGCGCGCATCGCCGGGGGGCGGAGCCTAGCCTCTCTGACCGAATCATTTGCTTCCACGTTCGACCGGTCTCCACGGCAACACAGAATTCCCACCCTCACTTCCGCTCCTTCGATCGCCGGGGGAGATCTAAAGGAAACCGGAAATGAGCAGAGCCGGAGGTGGGGGAAGTGGAGGAATGAAGGGGACGGGACTTCCGACCCCGCCTGGGAAGTGACGCAACAGTCGCGGCCTCGGGCAGGTAGAGCGGCCGGTGACTCCAAGTGCCGACGCGGCCCGAACCCGGCCCGGGCCCGGGGGCGGCCGCCGCTTCCGGGGACAGGCCCCCGGGGGCGGGCGGCGGGGGCAGTGAGCTCGTCGCTTGACGAAGAGAAGCAGAGA
>NW_025397912.1:0-3815 GCF_016433145.1 Gracilinanus agilis | reverse complement strand
AATGTATAATAAATTAATAAAAATTAATATTAATAAATTTAAATTAAAAAAAGAAATTTAAAAAAAAGAAATAGCACAAAAGAGAGAGGAAGGGCCTCCTCCATCTGTTATGGACTCAGTGGAACCAAGCCACCTATAGGCCTGGGCATGCTCTGTGGCAGGTTAGCAGTAGTTGGAACTGACCAGTAACACCTGAGGCTATCCACTCAAAGCAGAGAAAATAGAGCATTGAAGGAAGGGGAGCCATGATGGTGTAAGGAGGCTCAGCTGTCTTGATGAGACATGAGTACTACCTGAAGCTTCCAAGGACTCAAGAAGGGCAATAGCTACTGGGAGCCCTAGCAGACAAGGAGAGCACTGGCTTCATTGAGGATGTCTTTACTTCTCAATAACATAGCTATGGTTTCTCTTTTCTTCCATCTTTTGATCACTTTTCTTTCCTTAATTCTGTGAACTGCATGCTTGCAGAAGGAGTCAGCATCAGTCTATGATACAATGACTTTCCAAGGGGTGACTTTCCAAGACCTTGTGGAGAAAAGTTCTGGCAGGTGCTGCTCAGTTGCCACGTCTTCAGGCAGAGGCCCAGTGACTGATTTTGTGACTGGTGTTTGAAAACCTAACTGAGAGTGGAGAGGTGCTCATCAGATGGGTTCCAGCCACCTGGCGAGGTCTTCTTGGCCAACACCCCTCATGAGGACCATCTCTTACAGCATGGCGGACTTGCAAGCTGGATCACTTGGGTGGGAGTGGTCCAATGAAGTCACAGATCTTTTGAAGTAGTGAGCTACAAATCCCTTTACTGAAGTTCCTGACTCAAGAAGACTGAGTCATTTCCACTGCCTAGAATCCAATTATATTGGCAGGTATGACCTCTGAAGCAAAGCTTCTAAAAGAAGGCACATTCCATAATGCAGTTTAATTCAGGTAGAAGTCAAATTGATAAGCTCAAATAAAAGAATGTTAGCTTGTGTCAGTCACACAGTGTCTCTTTGATTGTGGTGCAAACTTTCCCCCAAGTCATTGATGACTCATAGAATTTAGTTAAACTCAATTTAAAAAGTAATTTATCAGCACCTTCTATGGCCTAGACTGAGTCTATGCCAGATGAATTGGCAACAAAGATGGGAGCCATGATTACTGTGATTCCATTTCAATGTTTCATTTCCACCTTATTCAACTACTGCTCATCATCATTTCAGAACTTAAAATAGAAATCACAGGCCATGCTCTCACACTGATCTCAACTTACAGAAAGGTTTCCAAGGACTCTGTTCTACTTCAACCTTTGGTCAATATTTTGCCTGTTAACTAAAGTGAAGACAGAGAGAACTGAAGGAAAGGCTAAGGTGCTGGATAGCTAAAGCCAGATTGTTGAAGCATTTGCCATACTGGCTCAGTGAGCCATTAGCTAGCAAAATGAAATGTGCCACTTCATCTTCTTTGACCTTTCTGCAGTATCTGACTCCCTCTGCAGCACCCAGAAAACCAACCACTATACCTTCCTCTTTGAGTCTCCTTCCCCACTTGGCTTCCATTCTGTTTTTCTCTTTGGCTTCTTCATACTTCAGTGACAACTCCTCTGGCTCCTTCTATGACCTCTTTCTATTCTTTGCTTTCCCAAATCTAAGCATTCATTAAAGTTCTGAATTAGACCTTCTCTTCCCCTTTCTTCCTTCTCTCCTCTCTCTCTTCTCTTCTCTTTCTACACACTTTTCCTAAATTTTCATTGCTTTTGGTTTCAACTATTGCTTCCACTTATGATGCTTAAATCCTTATCTGTGTCAGGTCCAATTAGTCAACTAATAACTCCAGGGGAGAAAATTAGAGGATTTTCCTCATTGGAAATAAATGCATTCATATGAAATGAATGAATATTTACCCCCCAAAAATTGACCCTGATGAACAGACCAATAGTTCATTTAACCAGCCCAATCACAGAAAAATAAATTAAACAAGCCATCAATGAACTCCCAAAGGAAAAAACTCAAAGTGGCATCAACCATTTGCAAAGAGAATTAAAGAAGGAATCTTACCCAATGGCTTCTGTGACACAAAGATAGCTTTGATGATGTCTAAAGCAAGGAGAATCAAAACAGAAAAGGAAAACTATAGGCCCATATTCCTGCTGATCACTGATAGGATGAACAGAGTATGCAAGAGAGACTAGCACTTCTGGTGGAAGGCTCTGTCAAGTCCTTTCTTTCAGAACTTCTTTCCTCTTTTAATGTCCAACGACCACCTGGCTCTTACTTGTGGCTCTAAGAAGTTGCAGCATGGACAGCAGCCAAACCCAGGAAACAGCCATCTTGTCAGGCAGGCTAACCTAGATTGTGGTAACTGAAAGGCCTTGAACCCATTGGGGATTTGAGGCGGGGGTATATGTCTAACTCCGGGCATGTGAAGACTTCCCCTAGAAGAATGAGTGATGAGAACAATTTGTTCCAATGGCCCAGAAGGTGGCCTAAGCTGTCACTATGGAGCTTTTATAACTTGGTTAGACATCAAAGAAGTCAAGTTCATCTTCTGCATCCCAAGCCATCACCAGTCATCCTGATTTTTGTATTGTCACTGGACTTCCATGACTCTAGAAGACAGACTGAAGCCAATGGCATTGTGCAACTCTTCCTCCCTTACATCCAATTCAAGCAGGAATCAGAAGCCATTATCCATAACACTTTACCCTCAGACACTGACATTTAATAGGTTTTATCATTGTAAGGAGAAGAGTTAGAAGGGATGTGAGAATGATGAAGGTGAAATGTGGCACAGAGTGCTGGACCTAACATAGACTCATCCTCTCCAAGCTAAAACTTTTATATTCAAAAAAGCTACAGCCTCAAGGCAGATACAGGGGCAACAGCTTAGGACATTGCTCAGGGCTCAAACAGTTTGGTAGCGACTTGGAGGGAAGCTGAGCCAACACATGGCTGGCAACAATGGAGCAGAAAAGAAGTGGACAGCTTTCAGGGATTTGGTGTGTGGCACCACATTCACTCCTCTGGGCCAGAATACTCACAAACATCAGGATTTTTCTGATGAAAATGACGGGGAAATTCAGAAGCCACTAAATGAAAAGATGAGAACTCCTCAGGGTTTCCCAGCAAGATAGCTCAGCCACTGTTTAACTCCATCACAAGTAAAGAGTAAACAAAGCCTAGAGGGACTCAGTATTCTTGGCTAGTAAGAAAGCAGATGAAATGCAATTTTACCAACCCAAGGTGCTTCTATGATGCCCTGGAGGCTACTCCTACACAGGTGCTGTTTCCTATGCCTCATTTATACATATTCACCTTCCACATGAAAGCTCATAACATGCTCCCCTGGACATTTTTTTAGGCACTGGAACAGCTACTTTCCTCTAGAATTACTGTGTATGTGTGTTGTCTTCCTTTGTGCATGCACAAATGTATAATATATGTAATAGATTTATAATATATTACATGTCAGTGCACATATATATATATTCTTCTATTTCTTGGCATGCATTTTGTATATGAAAAAGGAAGGGGGCACAGCTGGGTAGCAGCTGGGTGGCTTAATGGATTGAGAGTCAGGCCCAGAGACAGGAGGTCCTGGGTTCAAATCTGGCCTCAGATACTTCCTAGCTGTGTGACCCTGGGCAAGTCACTTAATCACCATTGCCTAGCCTTTACCACCTTTTTGCCTTAGAACCAATACATAGTATTGATTCAAAGACTGAAGGTAAGTGTAAAGGTTAAATTTAGTGGTTGGACTTAAATTATATAAAATAATGTGGTCACAGAAGTTATTATATCTCAAGTCAGAAGCTTATTTACCAAATTAGAGGGGAAACA
>NW_025397911.1:0-4354 GCF_016433145.1 Gracilinanus agilis | reverse complement strand
TTCCTTCCTTCCTTCCTTCCTTCCTTCCTTCCTTCCTTTCTCTTTTTAAACCCTTACCTTCCATCTTAGAACCAATATTGTGTATTAATTCCAAGGTAAGGGCTAGGCAATGGGGGTTAAGTGACTTGCCCAGAGTCACACAGCCAGGAAGAGTCTGGGATCAGATTTGAACCCAGGACCTCCTGTCTTTTAGCCTGGTTCTCAATCTGCTGAGCTACCTAGCTGCTCCATCAGCATCCTCTTTGGCACTCTGGTGAAGCCTGTGGGAACCTTCTCAGAATTAGCCTTTTAATGCATAAAATGAAATACATAAGACTATAAAGGAAACTAACTATATTAAAATACAATTATCTATCTATATATAATATATATCCATGCATGTATATATGTATGTATATCTATTATATATGTATGTGTATGTTATATGTATAGGGAGAGCATCTAGGTGATGTAGTAGATAAAGTACCAGGTCTTGATTCAGAAAGACTTCTTCCTGGGTTCAAATTTGGCCTCAGACACTTTTACTAGCCATGTGACTGAGCAAGTCACTTAAACCTGCTTGCCTTTCTTCATCTGTAAAACCTGGAGAAGGAAATGGCAAACCATTCCAGTGCCTTTGCCAAGAAAACTAACCCTGTTTGCCTCAGTTTCCTCATTTGTAAAATGAGCTGAAGAAAGAAACGGCAAACCACTAGTATTTTTGTCAAGAAAGCTAACCCTGTTCACCTCAGTTTCCCCATCTGTAAAATGAGCTGAAGAAAGAAACAGCAAACCACTAGTATTTTTTGTCAACAAAACTAAGCATTTGCTTCAGTTTTCTCATCTGTAAAATGAGCTTGAGAAGGAAATGGCAAACCATTCTAGTACCTTTGCCAAGAAAATCCTGAAACGTCATCACCAAGAGTCAAATACGACTGAAAAAATGGCTGAACAACTAAGACATGTATAGGAGGATACGCACATACGTGTATGTTATACATATGTTGACAAACTCCAGGTTAATAATGCTTGCACTAATGAGACCAGCTATTACAGCTGATATCACAAAGAAGGGATCCAGGCAATTTCTCTTAGTTGCACTTTCTTCATCTCTAAAACGAAGACCTTGGTTGACATGGCCTAAAGGGTCTGTTCTAGCTCCGAATCTAGGGCTGGTATGCGTGTCTTGAACTAAAGCCTGTTGTAGAGGTGTGAGATAAGAACAGATGAGAAGACAGGGCTCATTAGAAAAGACTCTAATAGGTGGGAAAGATGAAAGGCAAAAGGCAAAAGGATGAAAGAAGGTGAGATGGATTGATAATGTTGACAATGGATAGATAGAAACAAGGAACATGATCTTGGAAAGACTTTGAGAGATGGGGGAGGAGAGAAGGGCCTGGCATGCGATGGTCCATGGGCTTGGGAAGAGTTGAACATGATAGAATGAAAGAAAGATAACAACAAAGGATATAAGAAAAGGAAGAAGATACAATTTCTATCCTTAGGGAACTTAGCCGAATTTCTTAAATGGTATCCAAATATCGAAAGTTTGGACTAAATATCAAAAAGAAATGGATGAAAATCCTTTGGTTTAGACATTGATATGCATTTGGATGGACCACATTTAGAGCTTAGCCTTTAGTTTGTGTGTATCATGAACTGACAATAGCAAATGTCTGGCGGTTTGGGTCCAGAATTGAACAGGAGTGCTGACTGGATTACTTTTGGGACTCTGTAATGTCTTTTTAGTGATCTAAACTTCTTTCTGGAGATCTATTCTTTTAATATTATTACTCCCCTAACCCCCATTGCTCTCTCCAAAGAACTAAAAATAAGTATCAATCAGAGAATAATAGAAATGCGCTACCTTGATGTGAATAATTAAAAAAAAAAAAACAACCAGCAATCCTTGGTACATTCAGTTATGTTGTAGACATCGAGAACCAAAAACCAGCTTTTATTCTGCTTCTGCATCTTTCCCTTTTTTCAGGGTGTTAAAAAAATTATTGGTCAATATGGAAGTCATTATGGTATTCCTCCCTCCCCAAAATAGTGAGGAAACTGAGATTAGCCAGGATCACCCTTGAAAAACATGGAACCATTAAAGCAGTTACAAAGAACAAGTCTTTAATAAGAACAAGGGAGTCAGAGTTCTTATGGCCACCACACATGTGGCACATAGAATAACACATAGAGCCAAGTTCTGGGACTCTGGGAACACTGGCTCCAGAAAAATGTGCCATGAATGGGAATCTCCACCATGGGATTTTACATCTTGGGAATTTCCAAGGAACTGAAGAACTTGGGGGCTTTATATATACTTTGGGGAATAAATAAATGGAAGACAATCATTTGGCTTATATGGAGACAAAGGAAGGAAGGCTGAACTACTTGGGAGAGGCCTAGGTACAAGGTGAGAAAATTCCCAGACAGAAGGTAATTAAGATTTGGGAATATATACATTGATAAGATCCCAGATCTACCAGAATCTTATATTATGCAAAGAGGGGAAATTAGACAGCTACAGATAATAGGAAGGAGAAAGAGATATACATATACACATTCAGTTTTTATTCACTTATTGAATCTCTACTATATGAAAGCACAGCTCCTCCTCTCAAGTAGTTTATATAATAATGGGTGGAGGAAACTTGCCTGTGAGTTGGGGGAGTGAAGAAAAGGCTTGATGTAGGAAATGGTTCTTGAGTTGAGCCTAGGAGGAATTCCAAGAGGAAGAGCTGAGAAGGGCATGACTTTATTTATTTACTTTAAATCCTTCCCTTCCCTCTTGGAGTCAATACTGTGTATGGGCTCCAAGGCAGAAGAGTGGTAAGGGTAGGCAATGAGGGTCAAGTGACTTGCCCAGGGTCACACAGCTAGGAAGTGTCTGAGGTCACATTTGAACTCAGAACCTCCCATCTCTAGGACTGGTTCTCAATCCAATGAGCTACCCAGCTGCCCCCAAGGGCATGAATTTAAAGGGCAGACCAGGGAAAGGTACAGGAGTAGGAGATAGGACAAATTTGTAGGAATGGACAGGGGATTCCACCTGGAGACAGAAAGACCTAATTTCAAACCCTGACTCAGCCTTGTACAAGCTGTGTGACTCTTAATTGAGCAAGATAATTAACTTCTCTCAGCATTTGTGTTACCATCTGTAAAATAGGGATAAGAATAACATCTTTGTTGGGAGGAACAAAAATGTAATTTTGTTCTTATTCAGCTGTGTCTAACTCTTTGTGACCCCAAGATCCATAGCATGCCTAACTCTTCTGTCCTCCACTATCTCCCAGGAATATCCCAGTTCATATTCGTTGCTTCCATGACACTATTTACCCATTTCAACCTCTGTCATCCCCTTCTCTTTTTGCCTTCAATCTTTCCTAACATCAGGGTCTTTTCTGCTGAGTCCTGATTTCTCCGGATTATGTAGTTCAGTGGATAGAATGCAGAGCCCTGAGTCAGAAGTCCTCCTGAGTTCAATCTGACCTTGGATGCTGACTAGTTTGGTGACCTGGGGCAAGTTGCTTAACACTTTGCCTCAGTTTCCTCATCTGTCAAATGAGCTGAAGATAGAAATGGCAAACCATGCAAGTCTCTTTGCCCAGAAAACCCCAAATGGGGTCATGAAGTCAGACAAGGTTGAATATCTGTAAAGCTTTGAAAATTTTAGAGGATTGTGTCAATGCTATTATTATTATATTATTATTAAACACACATATTTAAGTACATAACTAAAGAGATACACACAAGGACCAATCTGTGTAGAAGCACTAGTCTTTGCGCACAGGAGGCACTCAGGAAATACTTCTTTTGTTTGTTTGTTTGTTTGTTTACCAATTACATGTAATAGCAAATTTCCACATAATTTTTCTGAAGTTATATGGTCCAAATTTTCTCCCTCTCCCCTTTCCTCCCCACTCCAGGAACTGGCAAGCAATCCAATCTCGATTATACGTGTATTATCATACAAAATGTAAAAGAAATACTTCTTGTGTGAATAAAGAATGAGCAAATGAAGGGCCAATGGAATTGTTTGAAGTTAATATTTAATGGATTTAATATCACATGGGTTGGTATTTTTGCTAAATCTTGGAAAGCCTCCTGAGTATAGTGACCTTTTAATAACTCATTCAACTAGAATTTATTGAGCTCCTACTATGTGTGAATCCTTTCACTTTCCCTAAAAGATATAGAAATGAACTGAAGCCTTTCCTCACACGCATACCACAGGTAGTTAGGACTTTCTCCTTTCTCAGATTACTTTGTATTTACTTATCTGTGTATATGCTATACCCCAACACTTCTTCCTTTTCCAGTCAGTGGAAACTTCTTTTCTTTCTTTCTTTTTCTCTTTCTTTCTTTCTTTTTCTCT
>NW_025397910.1:0-4746 GCF_016433145.1 Gracilinanus agilis | reverse complement strand
TGTGTATAAGAGACAGCTCTCTCTCTCTCTCTCTCTCTCTCTCTCTCTCTCTCTCTCTCTCTCTTGTTTGCAGCATGGCTAACCAATATGGAAATATGTTTTGCATGATTTCACATGTTTAGTGGAGATCATATTGCTTACCTTCTCAATGGATGGGTGAGGAGGGTGCAGGTTGGAAGAGACTTTGGAATTCAGAATTTTAAAAAAGAATGTTGAAATAAAGTATTATGATATTATTTTTAAAACCTTTACCTTCAGTCTTAATATTAATTCTAAGACATAAGGACAAGATCTAGGCAAACAGGGTCAATTGACTCGCCCAGGATCACACATAGCTAGGAAGTATCTGAGGTCAATTTTGAACCCAGGCCCTCCTGACTCCAGACTTGCTTCTCTATCCACTGAGTCACCTAGCTACCCCTAATTCTGTTTTAAACAATAAAATAAGGTAGCTGGACTGAATGATCTCTAAGTTATCTTCCAGCTTTACCTGAGGCTGGACTTAAGGCAGAGTTATGAAAAAACTTTTATTTAGGAATATCATCCTTCTCTGTTCTGTATTCCTTTCTTTTTTCCTAGTTGTCAGGAAGAAGTGTGTTTTAAAATTTTCCTTAGATACTTACTCACTGTGTGACCCAGCACTTAACACAGAGCCTAGCACATAGTAGGTGCCTAAGAGATGCTTGTTGATTGACTAACCTAGGCAAGTTATCTTTGCAGAGCCTAAATTTCCTTGTCTATAAATGGGAAGATTGAATTCAGTCTCTAAGGTCCCTTCTACCTTCAGATCTATGGTCTTATGACCTCGGTGCCTCAAGACCCTTTAATCCTTTTAGGGTTTGCTAAACCCCTTGCTGGTCTTCCCTATTGTCTAAGTTGCTCTCAGTTCTGTGGGCCTTTGGAGAGTACTTCCTGTCACCCCACACACCCCATTCCTCTAGTGCAGTGGGCATTAGAAACCAGATGGAAGCAGTTCTCTCCCCCCCCCCCCCCCCCAATGAAAACTCCCCAGGCTACTCAGAGGTATTTGCATTTTTAAAAGAAGTCCAGTTAACCCAAATGAATCTCCAATTAGTAGAATTTCTGGCTGTGTGGTAAATTCAGGCAGTGAGGGGGAAAGGTAATTTAGGACTGACTGGGTGTATGTATGTGTGGGGTGGGGAGCACAATGCAGATAAACCTGCCCTTCCCTAGTCTGTCTGCCTCCCTAAGGATCAGTTCCATCAAGTAGTAACTATGTTTCCTGGCTTCTTTCCCACAGCCACCCCTGAATCTAGAAGTTCTCAGAGAGCATCCAGATTTTTTACAATGGCTCCCATGGCAGTGGCAGCAGAGCCTTTGGTACTAGGGCACAAGGGAGTAGTCTGTATGAGGATGCCATTTGTATGCCAGACCCCAGCCTCATTTTCTCTCCTTGAAAGCACTATTTTGATTCCTAAAAGCAAAGCAGAAAACATCATTCAACCAACAAACATTTACACAGTGCTGTGTTAAACAAAGACAGAAGTGAAAGTCCTTCCCTCAAGAAGCTTATATTAGAACAAGAGAAACAACATGTACACATATATTCATATGCAAAATATTTGTTGTTAAATCATATCTGTCTCAGAGTGACTCAGTCTGGAGTTTTCTTGGCAAAGATACTGGAGTGATTTGCCATTTCCTTCTCCAGCTCATTTACAGATGAGCAAACTGAGGCAAACAGAGTTAAGTGACTTGCTCAGGGTCTTATAGACACTAAGTATCCGAGGCTAGATTTGAACTCAGAAAGATGAATCTTCCTCACTTCGAACCCAGCACTTTAACAACTGTACCACATAGTTACCCCTACAAAATAAACATGAAATAAATTTGAGGTAAAAATTGAGGGGAGAATAGCTTGGTGAATGAAAAAAGACATTTAAAAATTTCGAAACAGCCCTTTTGCTGGATCAATGGTTATACTCATAGGGTCATAGATTTAGATCTAGAAGGGAATACAAATGGATTGAGTTCACCTTCCTCATTTTACTAATGAGGAAACTGAGGCAAAGAGCATTTAAACGATTTGCTCAGGGTCTCATTACATTTAGCTAGTAAATGTCTCAGGTGGAATTTGAATCCATAAGACATACGGTCCGACTCAAAGTTCAATGCTCAAATACACTTTGATGGCTTTTCATCTTTGTTTAATTCTGTTCTGTTGACTTCCTCTCTGGGTCTTAGTTCAGCTCAAATGAGTATGTCTGTAAATCACTGTGCAGTCTTTAGAGTGCTATAGATTACTATTGACAGATCATTCTTATCATCTTGTCTGACGGAGCTCAGAGGAAAACGGTCTGGGAACAAGAATTCTGCTAATAGTCTTTTCTATTTAATGTTCCGCAGACTGCTGCACAGATGGATGAAGTAACGGCTTTTTGTAGTGAAAGAAGGGTGTTAGTCAGCTCATCGTCATCCTCTGAGGGCTCACTGAAAGCATCCTCAATAGAACTCCAGTAGCTGACGGAATGACAAGATGATAGGAGCTCGTCGTCTTCCCACGATTTTGATTTCTGTTAGATCTCTGCATTTTGAAAGCTTTTAGTTCCATGCGTCTTGGAGATGAGGAATATTTGTACTTTAACACCCACTTAAAACATTGTTCTGAAGTTCTTATGACTCAATATCATGTCTGGGCAGTTGTGGACAACAGTTCATTAGTGGAGATGTTCTGGTTGCAATACAGTTTAATGGTTGAGTTTTCAAGGGCAATTTGAAATATTATTATTATTACTAGGCCTTTCTCAATGATTTCTTTAGAGTTCAGTTAGAAATGCTTTTGGAGGGGCAGCTAGGTAGCACAGTGGATAGAGTGCCAGGTCTGGAAGCTAGAAGACCTGGATTTAAATCTGGCCTCAGACACTTTCTAGCTGTGTGACCTTGGGCAAGTGACATAAATAACCCCAACTGACTTACCTTTACTGTTCTTCTGTCTTAGAATTGTGTAAAGAGAAACTTGCATCTTGCATCTTGCATCCTACACTGCTTGACTTGACCTTATGTGAACACACAGGTGATACCTGTGGACACGAAAGGAGGAGAAAGGAAGGGCTGTTGGGGTGTGGGCTCTCAATTCCCTGGACTGAAGTGGTGTGGGGCCCCTCGGCCTCTTCATTCCCTGGCCTGTGGTGATGCAAGAGACATGGCTGGGAGCCATGCTGGTGGAGCAACCATGTGGTCAGAGACTTACTTAGATTAGAAAATAGGCTTTAATTTTAACAGAATTGATAATAAGGGGACAGCTAGTAGCTCAGAGGATAGAGAACTAGGCCTGGAGAAGAGAGGTCATTGATTCAAATCTGGACTCCGTGACTTCTTAGCATATGTCCTGGGCAAGTCATTTAACCTCAGTTTCTTAACCCTTAATGTTCTGTATTGGAATTGATATTTAGTATTGATTCTAAAACAGAAGATAAAGGTTTGTTTTTTTTTTTAAAGAATTGATACTAAGACAGGAGGTAAAAGTTTTTTTAAAAAAGAAATAGTTTGGGATAAGTTGTTACTCTATTATTCTTTTACAGTAAATGTTCTATGAACTCCTGCACATGTGGATGAAACGACTTTTTGGAAATTATGGTATAAGCTCAACTTCTGCAGGCTCTGAAAACATCTCTGGGGCAATTCCAATAGCAGAAAGGATGGCAGGGATGATATGAACCTTGTTCCCATGTGGTTTTGATTTCTCCTATTAAGACTCTACTTTGAGAATTTTATATTCCACATAGATTAGTGATTGAGAGTATTTGGCATTGGAGTGTTAACTTGGAAAAAACACAGAATTATTTAATGTTCAGAAGAAACCAAGTCTCTAATCAGGATAGGGATAGGTCCAATATTCTGCCGCCACACAGAGCCCAGCACCAAGATCTACACAGGGCCTGCACCCCGCACCTTGGGGACTCTGGGAACATATCCCTGAGAGAAGGCACCAAGCTTGATGCTAGCTCTGAAGAGGGACAGAACTTGGGGGTCTTTTATATCCTCTGGAGAACTTGGTACAGCAAGCCTGCATAGACAGGTTACAAGCAGGATGCAAAGAGGCTGCAGCCAGCAGCTTGGGTATCAGGGAGCTGTCAGCTACAATGAATACAAAGGAAAGGGCCAACCCAAGAGCTGGGCTTCTTGAGAGAAGATTGTAATACCATGGGAGAAGCTACTAAGACAAATAAAAACACTCAACATTTTGACTATGCCTACTATTTCCACCCACACTATGGTCCCCAAACAGTTTAAGGTCTATAGTTCAACCCCAAACAGGTATGCTTGGCACTGGGGTTTCTCAAAGGGCAGGGACAAAATTGGGGTGTCCACATTTCACATTGACAGGGGCATCTATTGAAAAGTTATTTTCTTAAAAAAAAAATCCTTACCTTCTGTCTTAGTACCACTATCAGTAATAAGCACAGTGATTCCCAAAGTGGGCACCACCGCCCCCTGGTGGGTGCTACAGCAATCCAGAAGTGTGGTGATGGCCACAGGTGCATTTATTTTTCCTATTAATTGCTATTAAAATTAAAAAAAATTAATTTCCAGGGGGCTAAGTGATATTTTTTTCTGGAAAGGGGTGGTAGGCCAAAAAAATTTGGGAACCATTGAAAGAATGGCAAGAACTAGGCAGCTGGGGTTAAGTGACTTACCCAGGCAGGAATTATTTGAGGCCACATTTGAACCTAGGCCTCCCAAGTTCAGGCCTGGTTCTCTATTCCCTGAGGCACCTAGCTATTC
>NW_025397909.1:0-8987 GCF_016433145.1 Gracilinanus agilis | reverse complement strand
ATTATATAGTTAAGTGACTGGCCCAGGGTTGCACAGCTAGGAAGCATCTGGGGTCAAATTTGAACCCAGATCCTCCCAACTCCAAGCCTGGAGCTCTATCTAGTGAGCCACCTAGCTGCCCTCCTGGCTTTAAATCACCAATTTGCAGTGAGATCTCAAGCAAATCACTTTGCCTTTTTTTAAGCCTTAGCAACCTACTCTGTAAAACGTTGCTGTTGTGGGGAAGGTACAAAATTGTGTAACAGTTGCAACGGACATGTGAGCTACTACTTCTACTACTAGAATTATCTAAGATTATAGCAGCTAGGTGAGCCAGTGCATGTTCCTGAGTTCAGATGCCATCTCAGGCACTGTGTGACCCTGGGCAAGTCGCTTGGACCAATTTGCCTCAGTTTCCTCATCTGTTAAATGAGCTGGAGAAGGAAGGAAACTACAAACTACTACAGTATCTCTGCCAGCTGGTCGGCTCCATAAATTGAGAGACAGGAGGTCCTGGATTCAAATCCGAACTCAGAAACTGCCTAGCTGTATGAGCCTGGGCAAGTCACTTAACCCCTTAGCCCTTACTGCTCTTCTGCCTTGAAACCAATATATAGTATTGATTCTAAGATAGACAGTAAAGGTTTTAATAAAATGAAAAAAAGAAAACCCCAAATGGGGTCACATGGAGTCAGATATAACTGAAAAACAACTAAACAACAAATGACTATAGCAAGACCACTAATAAATATGACGGGCTGGACTAAACGATCTCTGAGGCTTCTTACATCTCTGACATTCTGTGGTTTTCTTGACAGCCTTTATGCTGTAGCTAAGTTAATACAATAGAAGTAGCATTATGGAAAGAGAGTTGGCTTCACAGCAAGGAAGACTGGTTCAAGTTCTATCTCCATCACATAAGGACTCTGGGACTTGGGGCGAGTCGCTAAATTCTCAGTGTACTAGGCAATTCTCTCAGTTTTAAAGAAATTGGCAACTTGCCCTAGTGGAGGGAGATTCTTCACCTGGGAATCCCTCCCAGAAATGAAAGCACGATGTCCAGTCCCTCTGTATAATACTGGAGTCTGTGGATTGAAAACCCATCATCCCAATCAAAGAGATCTGGAAATCTCAGACAAGCCGCTCCTTCCTGGGTCTCAGTTGATAAAACGCTATCTCAGGCCCTTTCTGGCTACAAAGTCCTTCGATCCCAGGTGCCACAATTATAATTACCAGCCCTCTTTCTAGAGGGTCTTTAACTCTAACACCAAAAGCACACTGCGCGACTGTCCTGTGAGGACGGTCAAGTAAACACGATTTCTCCCATTCTGAAGGAAAAAACCCCCAAGATTCCAGAGAGATATATGTCTTGGCCAAGGTTACATAGCTAATAAATGGCATAGCTAGGACTTAGGCAGACATCAGAACTCCAAGGTCAGAGCTCTCTACAGCTGCATGTACCAAAATGTAACAGCTGCATTCCCTCAGAAAAGCAAAGGCCTCTCCTAACAGGACTGTATCACAGATGCCATCTAGTCCAGTACCCACATTATTCAGCTGGTAAGTGTCTAAGGGTGGGATTTGAACCCAGGTCCTCTGGACTCCATGTCTGATGCACTATCCATTACAGACCCCACCACCCTTGTGTTAGACAATCACGGTATCTAGGACTCTGGGATCTCTCCTGACGTAGCCAGACACCTTCAAAGTCTCTGCAACGGCCGTTCCCTAACTGCCCCCTGGTCGCAGCTATAGGCTACCTTTGCCCAGACCTGACAGAAAATTTGCCTTTTCAGAAATGGGAAAGGAAAGAGTTAAAGGCAGACAGTGATGCTTGTGTCTGTGCCTGGGGCATCCTGAGGGTCTCATAACCTGCATGTAGCTAAGTGTTCTGTGCCCACCACTGAGATTCCTCCTATGCCTCCAGAAATCCCAGCCTGTCCTCTGCACCCAGTTCCCTCTGAGACACAGGCTGAGAATTGTAATGTCAGGGATTGCTTTCTGCCATTTGATATAAAGCACCAGGAGTCACTGGTCCTAAAAGCAAAAACAATGCATGTATTTGACATATAATACAAAATAAGACCCTAAGCTCTCTGTGGCATTAAAAAATCCCAGGCTTAGGGGGACTAAGAAAGAGCTGGCATGAGTTCTAATAACCAAGCAAGGTACACACTCAGGGGCCTTGGAAGACAAAACACTCCCCTCCTCGCTGGGCCTTGGTTGTCTCCTTCTGAGAAGGAGAGAACTAGGCATGATGAGGTCCCTTCTTGCTCTAATCTCGTTACTTTACATTTTCTTTCAATTCCTAATAACTGAAATACGACTAATTCAGAGGATGGGAAGACATAGGAACTATAAAACAAAGAGAACCAGGAAAAAAACCATACAGGATGACTTCAACAACAGAAACGGCAAGATCACGGAAAACAAAATTTCAAAATGAACGCTCCGCAATATTCTCTTGATCAAGCTTGGCTCCGAAAAAGGGAAGTGCAAATGCACCTTCTTTCTTTTCTGGCAGAGGTGAGAGGATGGGGATGTGGAGGCAGATTATGGCCTCATTGGTGGGATCGACATATATATTGGTTATTTTTGCCGAGTTGTTTTCCTCCTCCTCCAACTCCTAGTTTTCATTCCTTACTACAAGGGATGGCTCTCTTTCTGTTTGGGGTGGGAGGAGGCTACACTTGGAAACTCAAGTGAGGTAAAAATTAAAGATATCAAGAATTGCTCATCTAATACTTGAGCCAAAATTTGCCCTTAATTCTTTTACTCTCTTAATAGCATAGGTGGGATGGGAGGAGTGGAGACTCTAGGGGACAGCAAATCACATAACAAGTACTACACAGGAAAAAATGAGAAGTGGACCAGGGAACTCCAAAACCGAGAGTATGGGAAAGTCCAAGGGCGAAGGTTGTTGCTGACAGAGTAATCATGGGAAAGATTTCATGATGTAGGTAGTATGTGAATTAGACTTTAAAGAAAGGGTAAGAATTAAGAGAGAGGAGGAAGGGAGAGAAAGAGAGACAGAGAAAATCAGAGAGACAGAGAACACGAATCTGAGGCATAGGGCACAGAGTTAACAAAGAAGAGAGGGTGGGAAAGCACTGATGGCTCTCTGGGGACAGAGTGGCACCATTTGACTTGGGCACAAAATACATGGAAGGACCCACAAAGTAATACTGGAGAAAGTAGGGTGGACAGGTCTTGGAGGGTGCTGAGGTCCTTGAATGCCAGGCAAAAGAATCTTCAGTTTCTGGGCTACAGGGAGCCATTTGAAGATTTTTTTGGTAGAAGGGGGAGGGGTAGAAACAGCTGTGTGCTAGGAAGATCACTACGAATTGGAGGAGTAGACAATGAGATTGTCTCCTAAAATTAAAAATAATTATGGATAATATACTGAAAAAATATCAGAAGGCTAAGAATTAGTAATAACTAAGCTAAAGGAATGCCAGGCTAACCTCATACAGCTGGCTTAAAAATGGTTTTTGCCATCTGCTCTGTGCACATGTTCTCTAAGGGAAGCTAAACCCTCCCTAAACGTAGACTTCTGGCTTGAAAGTCAGGGAAGAATGGGTGGCATAGTGTCCAAAGCCATTTTTTCCTCTGTGACCAGTAAGGCCATCCCACACCTCCCCAGATCACCTTAGCATGAGTGGGCCAGCTGAATTTCATCCCTAAAGGTTTAGTAAAGTACTCACTGTGGCAGTGAGTTTTCCTCCATTCTTCTGAACATGCAGGATGGCGTCTCGGATCAGGGTGAAGAGACTAAGTAGGACATGTTCCATATCATAGACCCGATACATGCCTTTCACAAGCTCTTCTAGGGAGCTGATGTATTCTCTCCAATATTTGTCTATCTCTACAACGTTAGCGAGGCATCCTTGCATGACGGCACTGCAGTGGCCAGCACAAGGTTTGGCCATCGCCAATCCCTGGCAATAAGAACAGTACCACATTTTGAGGAGCATCTGGCCACAGTCCTTGCTGAACTTTAAATGGTCAGTTGTGTTGATCACTTCAATTCCGAGATTCAGGGCCTGGAGAAAGACTCGAGTTGTCTGCAGTGACTTGGACATCTGGGTCATGATGATCTTTGGGTAATGTCCGAAGGCTTGGAGGTTCCGCCTTGCCCCACGAAGGCATTCAGCCATTTCCAAGGAGACCTCAGGGAAGCCAGGGTTAATCAGGTGTGAATAGATCACAGGAAACAAACTGTCAAAGAGTTCGTTGACCATATCATTGACATGGATGTCAGAGCCAAGGATGTAGAGGGAGACATCTGTGAAAAATTTACCCACAAATTTGAAGGTTTGGGGGGCCATACTGGAGTACTGGTTTCTGAACATGGTGTTGGTATAGTTCTTGGCATGCCGGACCACAACCTCAAAGGCTTCTGAAAAACAAATAAAATCTAAGTTAGAAAATCTAGGGTACAAATCCATTAGAAATGCCTCTATCTGGGGGGGCAGCTGGGTGTCTCAGTGGATTGAGAGCCAGACCAAGAGATGGGAGTCCTGGGTGTAAATCTGACCTCAGACATTTTCTAGCTATGTGACCCTGGGCAAGTCACTTAACCCCCATTGCCTAGCCCTTACCCCTCTTCTGCCTTGGAACTGATACATATTATTGATCCTAAAATGGAAAGTAAGGGTTTTAAAAAAAAGAAATGTCTCTTTGTACAGTGATTAAGGTCCAATTTGCCTTCAGATCATCTACTCATATCCATTCCTGCCTTTGTCTGTGCTCCTGTATTTATTTGCTTCTATGAAGCAACACCATTCATGGGCCAGGAAGGCCAACAATCTGACTGACCTATCAATTCTTAAACATAGCAATTACATTTCAAGTGATAAAAACCAGGGTTCCAGTTAACATTTAAGCTTTTTGTGACAATATTGATTAAAAATACTCTAAACAAGAAGTTATGTCTCTCCTATTGATTTATTTGGTTAAATAGGAATTTTATTTCCAGACTTTTCATTTTCAGACAGAGATAAATACTTGAGCCCCAACTAACATCATATAACCTCATGAAGCAGTTTAAGCTTGTGAAGCCCCAGAGGAAAGGCAAGCTCTGACCCTGGCCTAAGAGCTATCGAGAATTTAATCATTCCTTGTAGATTTTCTCCAGATAGTTTTAAAGTGAACTGACAGATGAGATTGTCAGTACTAGAAATGGAATTTATCCACAGAAAGGGTGGCTGATGGAAAGCAAATCCATGCACCTACCTCTCCATCTTGGTACGTGGTATCACGAATGGGGGTGGAGATTTCAAAGGACACCTCTAGTATTTTTAGGCTAAACAGCTGGAAGGATAACTAAGCTTCTTTGGGGCACTCAGTTTCCACAATGCCGGGGAACGTGGCTTCTCTATGGAGACCACTGTTCATGATTACATCTGCTGCTGCTATCATTTGCCATAAAGGCCAATTAGTGCCATTGGCTGGAGATGGAGAGAGAGAGGTTTCATCATCTTATTTCTCCCAAACTGTCTGACGGGACACTAAACAAAAATTCTTTTCCTTTAAAGACCCAAATTTACACTCCTCTTTTTTAAAAAAGAAAATATTTGGAAAAGAAACAAATGTGCCTGTGTATGTAACAGCAAATCAACCAATTGTCCGATTGCTTAAGTCATTTACATTCGACTCAGTCCTTTCTTTCATTAGCTTACTTCCACAGTGCAAAGGTCCATGACAGATGTGCTCCAGACAATCTCAATTCATGAGCCTTGAAAAATCAGATGACTTCCCCTTGTGTCTTGCCTAGAAAGCTGTGTTCCAACAGCTTCTTGGGCTCACTTAGCCCAACAGGCCTGTTACTGAAAACACAAGGGCCACTCCAGTTTACTTGCACCATCTGGCCCAGATTCTCTCCTCCCCCTCCCCCTCCTCCAAGGTTGTAAAACACTGTCCCTGTATTCCTGGGCTTACTATATTCACAGCAAGTTATGAAGATGGCAAGGCAAGTCGGCTAGGCTTCCAACATTAATTTAGAATGCTCAGCTTCTTCTGGGAAATGGAGGGGCTCAGCATTTAAGAGTCAAGAGATGTGGGACTGAATCCATTTCCAACACTTAATAATTGCTCACGGTGTACTCTCTTGAGCTTCAGGTTCATCTGTAAAATGGGAGGGGGGTTCATCCTGACCTGTTTCACCAGGTTATTAGAAGAAAGGTGCTTTGTAAACCTTAAGGTGTTTAATGAAATGAAAGTTGTTAACTAGTATTTACAAAGTGCTGTCAAGATATTGGGGAAAGCATTAAGGTACTCCCAGATTGGTAGTTTTCTATTCCATAGCAATCTTTGACTCTACAAAACCTGGAATCGCTAGATTTTTAAGTCAGGAGTCAGGTTCTTGTACTCTCTGACCTGGCAGGTATGGCCAAGAGATCAGCTCAAAGAAGTGGTACCAAAGAGGAAACTTCAAAACCTGGCACACCAGACACCCTCAAAAACACAGCCCAGAGGGGCAAAGAGAAAAGCCACCTGAAACAGGAAACTCATTCAAGAAAGCAATACTTTGTCATGAAGAGATCTCACCTGTTTTTTATTTTCTTTGCTTTAGGAACAGCCAGATCTGCAGGCAGAGTGGGACAAATTCTAACATCAACCTAGAGGGCCTGGCTCTTCCTGCTTCTATCTGCTGCCTTCAGAAGGTTCAGAAGGAAGAAGGTCATACAGTCCTTAGAACTATAGCCCACAGCTGCTGCCTTACAGCCTCCTGCACAGTTCACTCAGGTGCCCTAAACTAGCTTTTCTCCCGGAGTAACAGGCGAGACCCTAAAAGTCAGCTAGGCCCACAAAACAACATCTCCAAATGTGAATTCCCACTAAGAAAGCAGCTTGGTATAATAAAGAAGAGAACTGGAAGCGGGGTCTGGAATACTCAAGTTAGAATCCCACCTCAGTCTATATTTTTCCCTATCTTTAAAAGGAGGGGAATAATAGCACCTACCTCCTAGAGTCATACGTGAAGATCAAATGAGATAATTCATACAGAGTGCTTTGCTATGTGTAAAATATTAGATTTATAAAATAACTGTGTCTGTGTATGTATATACCTTATATATGAAGCATCTGTATGCTTTATAAGTGCATACATCATACAGAAATAAAATACTAATTTTAAGGAATTATATTTATAATTTTTAAATTTACATTTTTATTATTATATAAACACACTTACATATTGGCTATTGTTGTAAGAACATACTCACAAAAAGCCAAAACCCCCAAATAAAACCATAAATACACTGATGTGAAAAAAGATTCATATAATTTTAAAGAAATTAGGATAATAGCATTTTAAATATACATATTTAAATTTTAGTTACTCTTAAAATGCACTGGGTAAATAATGGTCTTCATATGTATTTTACAAAAATATTATCTATTTGAAAAATATTCCTACCTGTATTTCAATTATTTTTCAAATTAAAAATATTTAATTTCAAAACTATAAAAATCTAGCATTCTCTTGACAAAACAAAAAGCAGGTGCATTTTTAGTAATTAAATTTAAATATTGCATTATGAGCATTGCAGTTTTCAAGTTTGCATTTTGTACATATTCAAATGCAATGTGAGCTATAATACTGTGATATAGATGAGTTTGGTTTTTTACAATTAATTTGAAGCTTAAAACTGCACTAACATTTCTGGTACACCCTGTAAAAATGTTAAGTATTACTGCAATTGTTTTCCAAGATGTAGTTTAAAAAGCAGAAACATTCAATGTATACAGCAATGCTGTTTACAAAAGCATTCTATGAAGCTAAAACTCTATCCTGCATACCTTTATTTTTCTTGCAGAAAAGAATTCACTAAATGTTTATTAAATAGGCCCAATATAGTTGTACTGAGAGGTAGCTAGAAAATACAAATATGGAGATTCATAGTTTTGTATATAGCATCCTCTTTCTGTGGTCTGCTAAGTAGAAGGAAATGACTTTTCCTGGGGTTTCAATTCAGGATTAACATAAAATAAGATGAAAGAGAGATGCAGCTTGGTATTATGGATAGAGAACTATCCTCAGAAAGACCAGCATTCAGGTCCCTTCCCAGGCCCAAAGCCACATCCGGGCTGTGTGTCTCCGGGCCAGTTACTACCCTCTCAGTGCTGAAGCAAATGTCTAAGATTACGAATTTCTCATCTGCATTAATAATTTCCTATTCCACTGAAATCCCAGGTTTGGACTTCACTTCCATTCATTACGCCCCACTCTCCCGCCGCCCCCCTTCCCCAAAGGGATCGCTATGTGCCAGGCAGTATATTGGGTGCTTATGGGGGGGGGGGAGGATAGATAAAGGCAAAATCAAATCATTTTTATTGGGGCAATACAACAGGTATAGGGATAAGTCAATACGAAATCATTTGAGGAGGAAGAGTGCATTAACAAGCGGGAGGGGGGTAGGGTGGGGGTGGGGGTGGAGTCATAGGAGCTCAGGATTTTGACAGGCAGAGCTGTGGATTTTCCAGTGCATTCCAGGAATAGGGGGAAGCTAGTGCACCCTAAGATAGGCTGGAGGTGGAATGCAAATTTAGGGGGGACAGCTAGCCAGCCGGTTTGTCTAGAATGTGCCATTCCCATCCACTTCAGGGGGCCAAGCAGCTGCATTGCACGTAATTGCTCACGGAAGCCCCCCTCCCCTCCCCCGGCGCCTCATAGCAACCAGCAGCAGGTGCAGAGGGATGCTCAGCTTTTCTCCCCTCCTGCAACCTGGGTTTTCGGAGGCTCCAGCGGCTGTTGGCGGATCCGAGCATTGATTTTATTTGCCTAGGATCGACCGTGAAGCGCATCTGACGGTGTGTTATTTGGGGAAGGGGAGGAGGAGGGGGGAAAGGGGGC
Organism: Gracilinanus agilis; assembly: GCF_016433145.1. Taxonomy (NCBI): domain Eukaryota; kingdom Metazoa; phylum Chordata; class Mammalia; order Didelphimorphia; family Didelphidae; genus Gracilinanus; species Gracilinanus agilis. The sequence goes on along the minus strand of NW_025397909.1, from coordinate 151 downwards.
TTTTTTTTTTTTTCTCAAAGAGTTTTCCCGAGGGGCGGGGGAGTGAACGTCTCCAAGTCCCTGCAGCCGGGCTCTTTGGGTAGGAGCACAGCGTACGAACGCTTTGCACAAAAGGGAGAACGGAGAAGGGAAGGGAGAGGGGACCGCGGAG